>NW_022327642.1:956039-1057844 GCF_002776525.5 Piliocolobus tephrosceles | reverse complement strand
AATCTCCGGTGTGCCGGTGTTACAGCGCAGTATTGGGGTGGGAGTTACCCGATTTTCCAGGTGTTGTGTGTCTCAGTTCCCCTGGCTAGGAAAAGGGACTCCCTTCCCCCTCGCGCTTCCCAGGTGAGGCGATGCCTCGCCCTGCTTCAGCTCTTGCTGGTTGGGCTGCAGCAGCTGACCAGCACCGATTGTCCGGCACTCCCGAGTGAGATGACCCCAGTACCTCAGTTGAAAATGCAGAAATCACCGGTCTTCTGTGTCGCTTGTGCTGGGAGATGGAGACTGAAGCTGTTCCTATTCGGCCATCTTGCTCCGCCCCCGAAAATATTAATTTTAAATACAGCCTAAATATTAGCTTGGCGAATAAAGCAACCACTTGGGTATCTTATTTGCAAAACATTCTATTCAGCCTCTTCTTTTCCACATACCATCGTGACTAGGGATGATATAAATCTTGCTTTTGTATTTTTGTTTTAGAAGTTTATAATTAGATGTTCAGTTTTCAAAAGATCATAAGCCAAGAATAGCTATGACAATAAGAAAAATAAAATTAAGGCTTCCTTGCTGTTAGGCTAATGATCTTTAAGGAACCACATCATGTGACTATATTCTGGTTGTTGCATTTCCATTGCCATTGTTACAAATTTTGTTTTATGCCTGTAAATAATATTTTCTAAGTTTGCATGCACAAAACACTATTCATTACCTCAGTGGTTGGTTTTCTAGTGTCATAAGTGTTTGCATGAACAGTGAACTGTTTCCTTTTACATGCTGAAGTAGCATAAATAAAATCTAAAATGTTGAACATTTGTGTTTCAAAGTTTATTAAAGAAGTTGACTCTCATGGAAGATCTATTCATCTTAGTTGATAGGCCAGTTACTGTTAGAGTAAAAGTTTAGTCATGTTTTTGTTTACTAACATGTTAATACTTTCTTTTTTCTTTTTTTCAACAGGGTCTGGCTCTGTTGCCCAGGCTGGAGTACAGTGGCACAATCTCGGCTCACTGCAGCCTCTGCCTCTCTGGCTCAGTTTCCTGAGTAGCTAGGACTACAGGTGCATGCCACCATGTCCAGCTAATTTTTGTATTTTTTGTAGAGATGGAGTTTTGCCATGTTTCCCAGGCTGGTCTCTAACTTAAGCACAAGTGATCTGCCTGCCTTGGCCTCCCAACATCCTGGGATTACAGGTATGAGCCACCGTGCCCGGCCATGTTAATAATTTTCATTCTTCATTCAGTCATTCAACAAACATTTAAGATAGGTCTACTTCTGTAGTATAGAGTTGCAAATATTTCCAAACATTCCTTGGAAGAGAAAGTAAATAAATAATGATTTTGAACTTCTAGAACTACTTAGGTAATTTTTCTAAAATGTCTAATATGAATAGCGGGACCTGGTGATGCATGTCTGTGTTCCCAGCTACTCAAGAGGCTGGGGTGGATTGCTTGAGCCCAGGAGGTCAAATCTAGCCTGTGTAACATAGCAAGACCTCATTTCTAAAAAAAAAAAAAAAATTAAATTAAAATTGAAAAAAAATTAAAAATTTCTTAGTACACTGAATATCACAATGAAATACTTTCTTTATGTGTTTTTTAAACTGATTTGCTTAGCCTGAAACATTGCAGTGTTGCTGAATAAAATTGGTTTACCCTAAATTAAACAATAACTGAAAAATCCTTTCATAGTTCAGTGTAAATTAATCACTAATGTGATAATTAGAGAAAATATACATGAGCAGGAAGACAATACAAAGCCTGCACTTTTCTAAAATAAGTTTATGTATTTTCTTTGTGAAACAATGACTGTCTTTAAAAGAATAATGAGTGTTAATTATATTAATAATTGGAAAACATCTGTAAGACGGAAGACATTTATAAAGAAGGACCATAAAATTAGTGCAACTGTAACTCAGTTTAGAGACCCAGTGCAAAACTCTACTTTTGAAGAGATGTTATTTTAGGATGAAGACAATTACATTAATTATCACTGGAATACAGAATTTACTATCCACATTATCCACAGGCATTGTAGGCTCTTGGGAACATGGTCTTTGTTATCTAAACTACAAATAGAAAATATTTTTGTATACAGGTATGTAATTATGTTTTATAGGAAAGGTACTTGACTCATATTTCACTCATTTGGATTCTGGTTTCATGTTAATAAAGTACATTGGCTTATTTATTTTATTTTATTTCAACTTTTATTTTCGGTTCAGGGGGTACATGTGCAGGTTTGTTACACTAGTAAATAGTGTGTCACTGGGGTTTGGTGTACAAATAATTTCATAGCCCAGGTATTGAGCATAGTACACAATAGGTAGTCTTTTGACCTTCACTCTCTTCCTACTCTCACTATTGGAGTAGGCCCTGGTGTTTGTTGTTCCCATCTTTGTATTCACGGGTACTCAATGTTTAGCTCCCACTTATAAGTGAGAACATGTGGTAGTTTTCTCTTCTTGCATTAATTTGCTTAGGATAATGAACGGCCTCCAGCTGCATCCATGTTGCTGCAAAGGGCATGAGTTTTTGAATAGCTGCATAGTATGATTTTCTAAATAGCTGCATAGTATTCCATGGTGTACATGTACCATATTTTCTTTATCCAGTCCACTGTTGATGAGCATCTGGGTTGATTCCATGTGTTTGCTGTTGTGAATAGCACTGCAATGAACATATGGGTGCATGTGTCATTTTGGTAGGATGATTTATATTCCTTTGGGTATACACCCAGTAACTGGATTGCTGGATCGAATGGTAGTTCTGTTTCAAGCTCCTTGAGAAATCTCCAAAGATAACTTCTTTCCACAGTGACTGAACTAATTTACATTCCCACCAGCAGTGTATAAGCATTCCTGTTACTCTGCAACCTCTCCAACGTCTGTTATTTTTTGACTTTAGTAATAGCCCTTCTGACTGGTGTGAAATAGAATGTCACTGTGGCTTTGAGTTGCATTTCTCTAATGATTAGTGATGGTGAGCATTTTTTTCATACGCCTGCTGGCTGTGTGTATGTCTTCTTTTGAGAAGTGTCTGTTCATGGAGCAGATTGGTTTAAACCAGTTTCATTACAAAAATCTGGGAAATGTATTCACTGTAATTTCACTCTAAGACATCACACTATCACACAAAGCTTGGCATACAACTGGTATTTTGGATGTCATCTGGAGGAATGTGATGACTAGAAGCACCTTGCTATCTCTGTTTCACATTCAAAATGTTCCCAGGTCATAGCCTAAGAAACTCTGGAATATAAATTATCCATGTGGCACTAGAATGTGGATGCATACATCTTGTCTTCTGAATGTGACATTTATGCTACTGGTGGGGTTAATACACAATGATTAATGTGGCCACTTGGGTTAATTAATCCATTTTGTAAATGACTGTGACCCCAATGATCAGTTGTTTGTGCTAATGTGTCTGTTGTGCTCAAATGTCTCGGAAATCAAGGAAACAGGGTGAAACTGAGAACACAAAGGGCAGAGAAGGAAGAAAACTGAAAGTAACTAAGAACAGGAAGGGCTAAGATGATTAGATCTTAAGGTCCGAAGGATGCTCATCTGTGACCCATCTTGATAAATGCAAACTACATTATAACCTAACACACACACAAGGCACACTCACAAAGGTACACACACACATCTGGAAGAAATTTTCGCAAAATGTTTACCTTCATTTACTCAATTTGAGATGCAAAGTATATTCTATATTATATACTCTTTAATTGAAAATATTATTGGTCCCTACAAAGTAAGAAGCTTTCACTTCACAAATTTGTCATGATCTGTATCTGTGGAAAAATGTGACTAGTTTTAATGAGTGGTTCTTAATATGAAGTACATGAATAGGTTTGAAGAGTTTGTTGAAGCCATGAAATAATTTGAGGAGATGATCAGTTTCTATAAGATTCTCAAATGGTTTCACGACATTCCTTCAAGATAGTAAAAGCTAAATAATATATAGGTCTATCTGTAGTTAGCCCTACATAGAATAATTGTTCACAGCACATGCTAAAACCTTTATATGTGTTACCTCATTTAATCCTCATAACAGCCTTTTTAAGTTGTTACAAATATATTTCAATTTTCTAGTTGAGAAAATTAATGTTCAAGGGGATAAAATAATTTTTCCTTAGATTACATAGTTAGTAAATGGCAAATGGAATTTTAATACAGGTAGTTTGACTTCAGAACTGTTTTGATTTTAAGCCTGTGAAATCCAGTAAACTAATTTGCTTCTTCCCTCTTTCCCTTCCTCTCTTGCTTTTTTCTTCCCTTCCTTCCAACAAAAATATGCATTCATGACCTGCACTGTGTCATACACTGAAAACGTAAAAGTAACTAACACTGCCCTGACACCCTTCATGGTCTAGTGAAGGATAAACAGAAGTAAAGGTTGAGGGACATTTCAAAACCACCGTTAAAAGTCAGAAAAGCAGAACCAGACACAAAATGACCACGAAACTCCCTGAAAACAGTTCTTTTAGAAGAGTCCATGTGGTTTGACCCAGTTTCTGATCAACCATTAAGCTTAATATTAGAAAACCCAAGTCCTAGAGAAGCAATTTTTGTTACATTTCAGTTTCTCCTGTTTTTTCATACAATAGCAGAGCAGTAAAGAAGGTGATTTATGGAGAATTGAATTCTGGTAAACACAGGCAGAATTTACTGGATAAATGCTGAAGAAAACGGTGATAAAGAACATGGAGACAGTCTTGGCAATTGGGAAGAAACAGCAATGCTTTAGGTCATTCTGACACTTGTCACTCTGAGATGGGGTCACCCCTTATCAAATAAGGATGCACCCTAGGAAAGCCAGAACAAGAGTCAGTCTCCAGGACGACAAGGGACATATTGCCTTGGAATGAAGAACGTTTATTGCCATTTATTTATCCTTTAAAAGAGTAATAAAATTGACCTCATCACTAATATTATCTTCCTGGGCTATATAGTGAAATCTTTATACATAAAATTAGAAAAATTAGACAATTTGGCCCTCAGAAACTGAGGCTCTCTCAGTAGAATTTACAAAGTATTTGTCAGTTCAAATTCCATTCATAAAAGATCTTGAAGCCAGCTTCTGGTGGAGGACTATGAGTGGTGATGTCGTAACTGATCATTCTGGTAACTTCTCCTTCTGTGTAAGATTTCTGAATAAAAAACTAAGAAGAGCAAGCATTTCCCTGAAGCATTCTGGCGTAGTTGGAAGAATAGGAATTTGACTCAAGGTTCCGAGCCCTCATATTGTCACTGATTGTACGTAGTTGTGTGATCTTGGTTAAAAAATATCACTCAGGTTGTTAGGGTCTGCATTTCTTCCTCTGTAGATAAAGGCTAGTTTGGACTACCTTACATGTCTTTTCTTACCCTGAATTCTTTGAGTCTATGATGAATGGATTTAAATTGTTAGTGTATGTTGTTTGAAAAGAAAAGCTCATGGGATAACACAGAAAGCCTAGTCCTAATCAAACTTTTCCACTAAGTTTTCTCCTAGGCCAAGAATGGTAAATATCTCCTTCAAGAAATTTCTTTGAAGTCTCTTGCTTTATCTTAAAAATTATGCAAATGTTGCATTTTACTCCATAAGGTATCCTTGTTCATTTTAATACAAAGTAATGTTTTATAATTACTTAACATTAGAAAAATATCAATATAAAACATTTGTACCATACTTATCCTGTGATGCTTAATATCTCTTGGTAGACATTAGGTTAGTAAATGAAGTTTCATTCCGATGCTTATTGTATTTTAATTGGGCTTAGCTGGGGAACATATAAATATAAGCGAAAAAGGAGTATGTGTGTAAGAGGAGGGGGTGTTGTGAGGTGAAATTCAGGAGATTGTTGGCAAAGGAATTGAATGAAGCAGCAGAGTGCTACAATTGCAAATAAAACTAGACGAGGTGGATTTTCAGTTCTATAGACTTTATTATAGCTGAAGGGGAGCTGAGGTCAAATCTAGCAAACCTCAAAATAACTCTTCATTGGAGCTCTTTGTGCCAACTGTTTAAGGCATTGAGCTTTAAGTTTAATATTTTAAAAATATTCCAATAAAGGCCAGGCTCTGTGGCTCACACCTGTAATCCCAGCACTTTGTGAGGCCGAGGTGGGCGGATCACCTGAGGTCAGGAGTTCAAGACCTGTCTCGCCAACATGGTGAAACCCTGTCTCTACTGAAAATACAAAAATTAGCTGGGTGTGGTAGTGGGCACCTGTAATCCCAGATACTCAGGAAGCTAAGATAGGAGAATTGCTTGAACCCAGGAGGTGGAGGTTGCAGTGAGCCGAGATTGTGCCACTGCACTCTAGCCTGGAAGACAGAGCAAGACTTTATCTCAAAAAAAAAAAAAAAAAAAAAAAAAAAAAAATTCCAACAAAGATTAAAATGCTTTGTTAAAGAGTTGTTTATCTAAAAATCATTTTATACACAAATAATTTGTAGACTTCAACAACAATAATAGCAAAAATTGCATAATTTCATCAAAGCAATTTCTAGAGCTTGGCAAAAAATAGTTAATATGTATATATACTGGAATTTGAAATGTAGAATTCAACTTTGGTTAGTATATTTGCGAGGAAGTGGGAGATGCCAGTTAGGCATTTTAATAATCAAGAAAATACAGAAAAGACTATATTCTACTCCTGAAAATGACAAAGGACCTAAGAAGAAGGACCTCCCCAGCCAGAATGTCCCCACTACATCAGGGATGAGTTACATAATGGTATAATGCAAGGAACAATTCAAGGAGTAGGAATCTGTTCATTCTACAGAGGAAAAAAATGCTAAATTATAACTGTTTTTAATTGTACAAATGGTTGCAACCCTCTTTCCTTTTTTCCCCCCCGAGATGGAGTCTCACTCTGTCTCCCAGGCTGGAGAGCAGTGGTGCAATCTCAGCTCACTGCAACCTCCACTTCCTGGGTTTAAGTGATTCTCCTACCTCAGCCTACTGTGATTACAGGCATGCACCACTACACCCAGCTAATGTTTGTATTTTCAGTAGAGACTGGGGGATTTTGCCATGTTGGCCAGGCTGTCTTGAACTCCTGACCTCATGTGATCTGCCTGCCTTGGCCTCTCAAAGTGCTGGGATTACAGGCATGAACCACTATGCCTGGCCACAACCCTCTTTCTTGAGGCTTTAGTTACTCAACTATCTGCAAGCAGAGAGTTAGGAAAACCGAGCTTTTGAGTTTCTATAGTATGCTATTTGTCTGAATCACTGCATAATAGCTAGTAGACATCCCCTAATCCCAGATCATACCAGAAAAAAAATTAAAAATTAGGCTAAACATCCAGTTTTCTACCATATAAAATACTGAATACCTCTCCCAAATTCTATGGTTATCTTGTGCTTTTCCTGAATTCATACACATACTGTTCTATAATGAGCAGTTCACTTGGAATTTCTTTTATTTTACAATCTAAATTTATAGCATGATTAATGAAACAAGGCCTGGGAATCACATTCAACCCTTTTCCAATTAATCAATAGAAATTTAATTATTTTACCATCTTCCTTACAGTACCTACAACAGTAACTCTATGAGACTCATGTAATTATAGTACTCATTAATTTATCAATTTTCTTAGTATGATAAGACATTATAAGAATAACAAAAATTCATTAAGTACACAATAAGAAGTGCTTTATTGTTTTAGAACTAAACTCCATGACTAAAAGGCATGTTCTTTAAGACTTGTAGTTTGCCTGTGTATTATGGGTATTTGGATCTTAGTGTGTGCCTGTGGAAAATAGTCTGACTATTTGAGACAAACTTATAAAAGGAAAAAAGCTGTGTTTGAAAAATAATACAACAAAGTTTGTAAAACAGATATCTGTGTCTCACGTGAAATGCGGTAAAACAGACATGGCTGTTTCATCTTTCAACGTATTCCTTCATCATTTATTTAGTACCTAAGCAACACAACTTATGTGCTATTTCCTTCATTGCTGAATGATTCTTAATTGCTTTATTTAATGGGAAACACTACTTTATATAAAATGAAAGTGTTGTGAGGAGACACAGCTATGGAACCAAAATACAACATTAGGTCTTTGTTTCATGAACTGGAAGTTTAAGTGTGTGAGCACAGGGGATTGGAAAGATGAGTTATGGTATTTTTTCAAGTATCGTTACTTGTTCAAATTCAGCCTGAGTTGTTCACCAACCCTTGAAATACAAATTCAGAGCCAAATTAGCAATGATGCAATAGCTCTCTATCTGCTCATTAGTAGTAAGCAATTCACAAAGGTCATATCTTGCGTAGAGAGTGTTATTGGTTAAATGTTCTATGAGGTGGATTAGGAGAGTTGTAAGAAGTAATTTTCTGCATTCATTTTGTTTTAAGTGCATTTCGGAGTTTCGAGAACCCAGAATGATTGTGCTTAAACACACTTTTTCTGGTAACAGAAAATTCAGCTGAGCTGTTACTGCAGAGTACTACCCGTGGAGTCTAAACACCATGAACCAAAGATTTCTTCCTATGAAACTTCCATTTCTCTTCTAACATCTGTTAGTGGTTTTCGTAGAGAAGCCGAGGCAAGAGCCCTGTGATGATTCCAGGGTTTTGTAACCTTTGATGATATTTTAAATATCAGTCAAAGGGAGTCTTAAAAGGTCACTTTAGCAGGAGATTCACCTTGGAATGAAGTCCATTTTTCACTTCGTTGTGGAGAGCAGAAAATGAAATCTTTTTATATTGGTATCTCTTAGGTTTTAGACTCTGCATCCTGATCCATGTGTTCCTTTCTAATCTCACCAATTCAATCAGGGTTTTCTGGACACAGGCTAGAGTTTTAAGAGCAATTTTCTCCACTCCCACTTTGACACTCTTCACCCCTACTCTAAGCAAATAAAAATCGCAAAACCCACTCACATTCTGACAGCAAAAGTTCATTTCTATGCTAACCTACACCCCCTGCAAATGTAGGGCACCAAATCACATATCTCCCATGGCTGGATCAGATTAAGACTGTAGACTGCAGCAAATTACCTTTGAAAGGTCATGTCCCATCACCTGAGCTTTCTTTATAATTCAGTTTCTTAGCACAAAATTTTGAATTTATAACAAAAGTATTTGTGGATTCACATTTTTAAAAAGCACAAAAAGACACTGACAAATGAAATGTGCAATAATTAAGCAATATCTGCAAACTGTTTTGAGTTAATTAAATAAAGCATAGAGGAATCCAAATATTCTTCATCGGGGTAGGCTTGTCTATTTACTAGCTTTCATTTAATGGTGCAGCACAGGACTTCAAGACGGCTGCTGGAGGCCATGAGCACTGCATTCAGTAAGCAATTATCCTCCCTTAACAATCAAAGTAAAACTTAGATAACATGTAATTTCTTTGGGATAGCAAGATGGGCGTTTTCAGAACTGATGTGAGAAATGGCTTTTGGTAGATATGAGGCTGGAGTTGTTCTGAGAATAGCCTAGTGGGTGAAGAGAACAAAAGGACAGGTTGCATTTAGACTCCTGAAAATAAACGTTTATCTGCATTACCCAGCAATAAAAACAAGGTGAGCAGATGAGTAGTACCCTGTTCATGTTCTCCATCAGTGTGAAGGCATGCACTTTTTAAAAAGAGAGAATGCAGCTTCTTTAAAAATGATACAACTGTGAATGGCAACACAAAACTCTGCTGGTAATTAGTTTCCGCTTGAATAATGATTGCACAGTATATCTATTTGTGTTTATTTGGGGGCAGGGAATTTATTTGTTTCCTCTAGGATCTTGTACAAGTCTGCAGACCTGCAGTATAGGCATCTCATGAAAGCTTACTGGAAAATCAGAATCTCAGGTCCTACCCCACACTGGAATCAGAATCTGCATTTTATTGAGAACCTCAAATAACTCATATGTGTATTAGAGTCAGACAAACACTAGTCTCCTAGTCCAGGAGATTCTCTATTTTCCCTTCATTTTGGTATGGGGGTAAACTCAGTCACTCGCAGAAAACATGGTTCTAGCACTGTGAGCTTTTCGGTTATTGAGGAGAAATATTCGGTTTCTTAAATGTTTCAATGATAGTTTCATAGAGTTAAAATGTTTCTTAAATTCTTATTTTAAATATTTTAGTCATAGTTCTGTAATCCTCAGGGAGCCCAAGAAGTATGGCTGGGTCAGCTAAGAGGTGTTATGGAGTCTGCCTCACCTGCTTTCATGGTCTTTCTTGTAGCTTCGAGTTAAGGGCAATAAAATCAGACATCTTCTATAGTTTAGTCACACATGCCATTGAGTATTTGGGGTTTTGTAAGGAGTAAATATAATAACATATGTGATAACACTCAACCAGTAGCAGGCACTCAAATAAATATGTATTACTTGTGGAATAATTACCAAACTCTTTCTAAATTATCGAAAAATAGCATTGTATGTCCAAACACTCAGTATTTCTGCTTACACGAGCAGCATGTGAACTCCTTAAGTCCTAGGTGGATAATTTAATACTGTTCTTCACTTATGGTTAAAGGGTGAGTGAGAAAAGGGCTGGATTTAAGAGGGCCCTGTACTTAGAAGAGTCCCACACTTGGTTGAAAGCTCAGCTGTAGCTGTATTGAAATTTTTAACTAATTTTTTATACAAGAGGTCCTGTATTTTCATTTTGAAAATTACATAGCTGGGAACCGGAGTGGAAGAGATCTGGTGGTTAGGAACAGCCAGTTTCTTAAACAAAAAACAGACAGGCTGTTCTTAAGTTCTATCACTGCAAATACTATAGATGGGAGCATTTTTCAGATATGGCTTTTGTGCTACAAAATCAGCAGTGTCAAATTTCAAAAGTTCACAAAACTCAAACACAAAAGGTTTTGCAGCACAGTGATTACGGGAGAATAGTGGGTGATGTCAGGACATCCACACTGTATGCATTAGCCTTCTCCAAAGATGGTTAGACCACATCAGTGGATCGGTTTCTGGCAAAGTCTTAGTGACTCTGACAGCCAAGAAATATTTAGTATGTTCCCAAGGCTACTCCAAAATAGTATGAATAGTTATGTAAGGGTTGACAGAGTGCTATGCAACCCCATCCCTCTCATCAGTGTAGTGAAAAATGTTGGCTAATGATTTCAGTTAATCTATGCTCAAAGATATCAGAGGGGAAATGGAAGCTTTTTAAAATGATACGACCTTAGTCTGCCTCAGCTTAGTAGGCTACGGACATCAGCAAAGTCCTCAAGGCAGTGATTAGGTAGCAACTGTATTACTTTATTCTTAACTATGCAGAAAAAAAATCAGAACATTATGAACAATTTTGCACTACCAGTTAACCATGTTATGAAAGATGATTAATCTGCTGAAAACCAAGGTTACATCCCAGCCTGAGTAGGGAAAAATCACACAAGGAGCCATATTTCCTTGTTTTACAGATAACTGAGCCACATAAACGTGATTCCATAGGGGGGATACCATTTAACTGGTCAGTTACTTGGTGTGTTTTATTTTGTTTTGTTTTTGTTTTTTTGTTTCTAAGCAGGTAATTTAATCATAAAAGCCAACCTAGTGTTTGGAAGGCTAGCAGATCTATCATGCAACATCAGCCTCTCGTCTAAACTTTGAATGAATTTTTCAACCTCAGGTGTTTTGAAGTGTTTGAGGTGTTTTGGTGCTATATTTAACTCTGTATTTAACTGCCAATGGTTACTATGCCGTGGTTGGGTGAATAAAACCATGCCACTTCGTAGGGTTGGGCGTAAAGAATAAATGATTGTGGGAAGTCCAAACAGCTAACGTGGGACATCAGAGGAAAACAAGACAAATATACTTTGAATATTATACTGAAGCTCAGCATTGTACTTCTGGAAACAAAAGGTGAGAGACAAAATAATCTATTTTTCTGGGACCACAGACACTATAAATTAGGCTGAAGAAACTGGAAGAAGGTGCCATAACCAAGGACAGTGTAAGTAGAAAATGTGGCAACCCCATTATATTTTTTTCTATTTACTTGAAAACGAGGATACTGGAGTAATTTCTTCTTTGTCTATATTCCTGTTTCCTAGAACTTTCAGTTGTCCTTATACATTTGCTGTAAAATTATTGGTTCAACAACGTCTGAAAAACAAGTAAATCTAAAACAAGTAAGTCTTAAAATCATCAGGAGGCTAGTGCTTTCATTTTTTCATCCTGCCATCCCTAGTCTGGATTTTAGTTTATAATTTTCCCATCTGTTTATAATACTGTCTTTTATCCTGTTGTTGGATTACACTTGATGATAGTATGACCTTGATTTAAATCTCTCGAATATTTATACACATATAAAGATAAACTTTTCTGGCACGTAGGTCTCTGTAATCTTTTGTGGCTCTATACCACCTACAGAAAAAAACAAAACAAAACAGTCACATACCTTAGGCTGGCATTGAAAGTACTTCTTTGCTAAGGCTTAATCTTTAAATCTTATTTCTCATATCTCTTAGATACCCTAAGCTACAGTCTAGTAGACCTACTTCACTTTTCCTGATTAGGACTAGTGTTTTCTTGATGTCCATGTTATTTTTCTTTCTGCTTCCTTTGTCTGAAAAATGTTCTTCCCCCATCCTTCATATTCTAATACCACTCATGCTATATCTAGAATTTACACCGCAGCCCTTGTGTATCTCCCCTACTTATTCTTTCAAGCAATTTCTCCTCACCCTTTTTTGAAATCTCATGATCTATATCCCATTTTTGATGTTTATCAAGTTTAATTTGTGTATTAGCTACAATCATCTTATTTATCATGTTGGGAATAATCTATATTTATTAATTTTGTATCTACTTAAAAGGGTATCACAGTGTCTTAAGCACAGAAGTCTCTGAATATACATTTGATGGTGTGTGTATGATGAATGAATATTTAGCTGAGGTAAAGAAATAGAGATGAAAATTATTATGGTTTATGAGACAGTGGGTCATACCAGAAAATAAAATTGAGAGCCTGCAGATTTCTTACCCTACAGATCTTTTAAATAGAATGTCCATGAATATTTAATACCTTCATTAAAACTGCATTAATGGAAGACATCAGCAGGGATAGCAGAGTAGGCCCTCTGAAAACTTCTCCTTCATAAAAGCAATGAGAACTCTGACCAAAATTGGCAAAATTCAATTTTTCAGAAGTCTGGAAAAATCAACCAAAGACTTGCAACAATATGGGCAACATTAGGTCAAGAAAAAAACAAAACAAAACAAAACAATACAAAAGAAACCTTAATCTCTATAAGGAAAATTAGCTTCCTGGTGTTTTAACTTTACCTGTTCTCATTCTCTTCTCCCCAGCTCCCTAGAAGACTTAAAAACCAATAGTCTTATAACCAAGATGAAAGCCAACATCCTGGCAAGACTGCAGGGTTAGTTTAACATATGAAAATCAGTCATCATAATACAAAATATCAATTAATCCAAGATACAATAACCTACAGATTCAATGCAATCCATAGCAAAGCCCAAGCTAGCTTTTACTGTTGTTGCAGAAATAGACAAGCTGATCTCAAAATTCATGTAGAAATTCCAGAAACCCAGAATAGCTTAAACAATTTTGAAAATCAAGAACAAAGTTGGAGGTCTGAACATCTTTCCATTTTTAAGATTATTTCAAATCTACAGTAACCAAGACAGTGTGGTACTGGCATAAAAATTATATATTTATCTTTTATATATATTATATTATACACACATATATCAATGAAATAGGATTACAAGTTCAGAAATAAGCCCTCACATTTATAGTCAATTGATTTTTGACATAGCTGCCAAGACAAATCATTAGGAAAGAACAATCTTTTCAATGACTAGTGGGATAGTTGGATCCTCAAGAAAAAGAATGACCCCTTCTGCACACTATATATAAAAATTAACTCAATATAGATCAAATATCTCAATGTGACAGTTAAAATCATAAAATTCATAGAAGAAAATATAGGTGTAACTCTGTGATATTGTATTAAACAATGATTCGTTAGATACAACACCAAAAGCACCAGCAACAGAAGAAAAAGAAAGATAAATAGGACTTCATCAAAATTGAAAGTATTGTCCTTCAAAGGACAAAGAAATGAAAAGATGGCTCAGAAAATATGTTTAAATTATATATCTGATAAGAAATTTATATCTAGAATATACAGACAACACTTATAATACAACAATATAAAAGTAATTTAAAATTGACAGATGATTTGAATTTATACATGTATTAGTCCATTTTCATACTGCTACTTGAGACTGGGTATTAATAAAGAAAACGATGTTGAGGCCGGGTGCGGTGGCTCAAGCCTGTAATCCCAGCACTTTGGGAGGCCGAGAGGGGCGGATCACAAGGTCAGGAGATCGAGACCATCCTGGCTAACACAGTGCACAGTGAAATCCTGTCTCTACTAAAAAATACAAAAAACTAGCCGGGTGAGGTGGCAGGCGCCTGTAGTCCCAGTTACTCGGGAGGCAGAGACAGGAGAATGGCATAAACCTGGGAGGCGGGGCTTGCAGTGAGCTGAGATCCGGCCACTGCACCCCAGCCTGCGCGACAGAGCCAGACTCCGTCTCAAAAAAAAAAAAAAAAAAAAAGAAAGAAAGAAAAGAAAAAGACGTTGAATGGACCCATAGTTCCACATGGCTGGGGAGGCCTCACAATCATGGTGGAAGGCAAAGGAGGAGCAAAGGCACGTCTTACATGGTGGCAGGCAAGAGAGTGTGTGCAGGGGAACTGCCTTTTATAAAACCATCAGATCTCGTGAGACTTATTCACTGTCATGAGAACAGCATGGAAAAAACCCATCCCCACGATTCAATTACCTCCCACCAGGTCCCTTCTATGACAAGAGGATGTTATGGGAGCTACAATGCAAGAAGAGATTTGGGTAGGGACATAGCCATACTACCTCAATACAAATGGCCAATTAGCATGAAAAGATGGCCAATATCATTAGTCATAAGGACAATGAATATCAAAACCACAATTATAGATTACTTAATACCCACTAGGATGACTATAATAAAAAAGATAGATAATAACAAGTCCTGGAGAAGATTTGTGGAAATGGAACACTCACATATTGCTGGTCGAATTTTAGAATGTTGCAGTCAGTTTGGAAAACAATTTGGAAGTACCTCAAAACGTTAAACCTTGAGTTGCCATATGACCCATTAATTCCACTTCTAGATAATATACTGAAGAGAACTGAAAATATATATTCACAGACAATCTTATACATAATGTCAAAAGCAGAATTTACCATAACAGCCCCCAATGGAAACAAATTTCTGTACGTTGATGAATGAATAGACAAAATGTGGTATATTCATACAATGGAACATTATTAATCTGTATCACTGAATACAATGTACTCATATATGTTATAACATGGATAAATCTTGAAAACACACTAGGTGAAAGATTCTAGATACAAAAGGATACACATATGGAATGACTGCATTTACATAAAGTGTCTAGAATAGGCAAAGTCATAGATACATAAAGTAAAGTGGTGACTGACAGGGGCTTGGGGGAGAGAGGGTTGGAGAGTGATTTCTAACAAGTATGTGGTTTCTTTTGGGGGTGGTGAAGATGTTCTGGAATTAGTCAGTGGTCATGGTTGTGCAACTGTCTCCAGACATTGCCAAATGTAGCACGGGGGTCAAAGTAACCCATTTGAAAACACTGCTGCAGACTTACATGTACTGATGTGAAAACATCTTGAAGTGAATTATTAATTAATAGTAATCATCTTAAAAGATACAGAACAATAAAAACGCACTGTTTACTTCAAAGATTGCTTTCACTTCAGGAGAGGAGAAAATTACAATTGGATCGAGTAGGAATAATCTGCAACATAATTTTCTTATATGAATAATAAGTTGTAATATTCTACTCACATGAAAGGTATAACAGAATGATTAAGAGGTTACATTTATGAACATTTTTCTTTTTAGTTCTTAGATGAAAGATGATGCACCATAAAAAAGATATTTTCTTGTTACATTCCGTACTTAACACAG
This sequence comes from Piliocolobus tephrosceles, assembly GCF_002776525.5. Lineage (NCBI taxonomy): Eukaryota > Metazoa > Chordata > Mammalia > Primates > Cercopithecidae > Piliocolobus > Piliocolobus tephrosceles. The sequence continues at coordinate 1,041,865 of NW_022327642.1, read as the reverse complement.
CATTGAAAACTATTCAGTCTGTTTCCACAATGATTAAAGCATAATTATATAAATAAAAATAAATCAAACTTTTGCAGATTCAAGACAAGGGAGTGCAAGAAGCACCTGTTTCCAGTTTAATTGTCAGAGAGAACACTGAATCTAAATTGGATTCTCTAAAGAAAAGACACTACCTGAGTTTAAAACTATTATTATATTATTATTATTATTATTTAGATGGTATCTTGCTCTGTTGCCCAGGCTGGAGTGCAGTGGCACAATCTTGGCTCACTGCAACCTCCACCGCCTGCCACGGGTTGAAGTGATTCTCCTGCCTCAGCCTCCTGAGTAGCTGAGACTATAGGCATGTGCCACCTTGCCCAGCTACTCTTTTTTTTTTAAGTTTTGTTTTTTAGTAGAGACAGGGTTTTGCCATGTTGGCCAGGCTGGTCTCAAACTCCTGACCTCAGGTGATCCATCTGCCTCGGCCTCCCAAAGTGCTAGGATTACAGGCATGAGCCACCGTGCCCAGCCTTAGTTTAAAATTATGAAAGCAAAAGGCCAAAAAGTAGGACTTCCTCGCAAGGCTCACTTACAGAGTAACAGTAATTGCTAACATTTTAGAATTTATTAAATGTGTCAAAACCCTCTATTAAATGTTTTAAATTACATTTAATTTCTACATGATCCTACTAGCTATGGTTCAAGGAGTCATTCCCATTTTATAGCTAAGGAAACTGAGGCTTAAAAAGATTGAGGACAGATAGGCAACAAGTAGTGAGATTCAGTACTAAATCCAGGCTTGTTTAATGACATAATCCATGTATCATACCAACTTTTCTCTATTTAAAACAATAGTCAGATTGTAAGAAGAACCAGTGTGGGATAAAGTGTATGATTTGGATTGCATTTATTATTACGTAGTGCTAAAGTTTCAATGACATTTTTGCCAGTAGAGATAAAAATCACTAAGCTGGGTATCTTGCAAAAATATGTTTTCACATGACGGGGCCGTAGAAACTTTTAATATTGGAATTTGTGAGGCGTCTGATGAAGCCTGGGATATGATGTTTGGCTCTCTCCAAGGAGTCAGGGGAGGAGGTCAAAGCCAGATATGCTTAATAAGTGTAGAGCCAGGATTTGATCCAATGCCTGTCTCATTACTGACCTTTGACTCTTTCTACTGCCCTATGCTGCTTCTCCCTGGATTACAAAACAGTCATACATATCAAGCTCAGTGTTGGGCACCAGTCCCAGACCCCACTGCATATACACAGCATGAGTATAGATAGAACTCAAGGCCATCTCTGTTTGCTGCTCAGAAAAGCTAAAAGCCCAACTTACAGAAATGATCTGGTCTGGGGCTCCAGCCCGTATAGGTGCAGCCCACTTGTGGGATTTGAAAAAGCACAACTCAGAAGGGGCATGTCTCATAGATTCTATCCAGGGTGAGAAGCTAGGAAGAACCTATGGGGTTGAGGAGCTAGAAAGAACTTATAGTTGCTTCCACGTTTATTACTATATTTGAGCTTCACAGAAATCCATGGAATAGAAAACTATGTTCTATTATGATGTAATTTTATAAATGAAAAGATGAAGAATCAGAGATGTAGGTAACTTTTAATAGGTCACAAGTCAATGAGTATGGTAAGATAGATCTTTTCATTCCGTTTATTCGTTTACTTGTGTTATTTAGTAGCGTTATTTCTATTGTATCAGGCTCCATACTTTGGCTACATAATATTTTTCCAGGAAATATTGTGCCGTATTAAAGCATTTCCATCTAGTTTAATAATTGAATTCCCCACACAATTTGTGTTGAATTCCTTCTCATCTATGTCCCAGGAGTAGAAGAGAACATTTCAATAGATTTCTAAGAATAAACATTTACTCTCACAAACTGCTTCTGTATGTGAGTCTCTATTGCTATCTTCTCTACTTTATTTCAAGAATTTGTTTAAAATGTATCCATAGAAACAACTGGAGAAGAAAGTGAAAACTATGTAACATTCTCAGCCAATGGCTTTCTGAATTTTGGACATTCAATCCTCAAGGTATTTGAAGTAGTTATTTCTTGAGACTGAATACATTTCTAAAGGAGATTCTCTTCACATTTCTTCTGAATGTTTTAGGTTATAAATTTTTACTCTGTAATTTTAATGAAAAACTCCAAATAGTATAAAACAGTCTAGTTTTATCGCTGTAGCTGAAAGGCGGTGTCCTAATCTGGGTTACCTGCATGAATCCCTCTTTCTGCTCAGCATCTCCATAATTGGCTTCCCAATGCTGAGGCTGGGTCATAGAAAACTGGACATCATATACCTCTGTCCAGGCATGTTGAATAGAGGATTGCAGGAGGCCTGTGTGACTGGAATGGAATGACAAAGAGGAAAACAAACAAGAAAAATGTACACTAAAGCTTAGTGGTGCACTTGTAGAAACAAAGAGATAACAGGTATTAATCTCAACACCATGAATTTTGCCACACTTTGATGATCACTGAGAATTAACATTTTTCATGATAACCTATTTAATACTCATGAATTTTCTAAAATGAGGAAATGTGATAAATGTAGAGAATGTTGAAATTTTCCCTTACTGGTATTTACATGACTTTACTATTTACATCTGTACCACAGAGGCTTGGCATGGAAGCAATCATTCTGTCAGGTGGTATGGAAGTCTGCAGCTTTTTTTCCATTCATAGGGAAGAGCAGTAACTAATGATGGCTGCTGCAGCAGATCCTACATTATATGCTTTTATCTTCACTAGACAGTTTTATTTTTGAAGATTTCCTTTATCCACCTCTTCAAGCTGATCAAATTGCAAAAATCATTGAATGGAATTCTATATTGGCCTCACACGTGAGCAGGTGAACCTATAAATTAGCTAAGTGAGAAAGGGTTATATATTCTAAGGGACACTGTAGTTCAGTGTGGGTAGAGACTTTTAATGCTCTTAGATGACTATTTCAAGGAAATAGTGAAGGAAATTTCATGGGCAGAGGTAGAAAGAATTGGTCAGGGTGGTTTTGCAGTGCTAAAGGTCTGTCACAATAGTTCAAGGTCAACTCTCAAATCATCTGTGGCTAGTTTAACATGTAAATTATGCAACATAATATAGAGTTAGACTTCTTTAGTTGCCACCTGCACTTCCTGTAGAGATGGCTAAATCTCTATTTGCTGTCCAGAGATTAACTCTTACAAACAATGGCCAGTTTCTACAACCATTGTCCTACATGATAGAGTTAACTGTGTCTTCAAAACTGCTTTCCTTAGCACACACACACAAAAAAACGCCTTACTTATGCTATTCTACTTTGAATGTCCTTTCATTCTTTCTTCCACCTGTGGGACTCAGTTAAAATGTTATTTCCTCTGAACAGACTAGTTATTAATATAAAGAATTGTTCATTGGCTCCCTTGTGTTCCCTTCACATTTTTTAAAGAGTTCTATTACTGCAGCGTCAAGCATGTTAGTGCATGCTGGGGTAAGCATTGGTTTCGCACAATGGTCACAAATATGAGTGAATAAAATACAGTACCAACTTCTAAGGTGTTTACAGTATAGTGACTCTTATTTATGTATCTAATTCCCCCTATAGAATAGCATATTAACTCCATGAAGGTATACATTGTGTTTCATTTATCTCTTTCTTCTCAGCCCCTAGCACAGGGTTTGCACAGAAAAACCTTTAAGAAATGTATATAGTGATTATTAACTAAGTGTTGTTAAAATATATTATCTGACTCATCAGATAAAGAGTGAATCCTAATGAAAATACACAAATAAAAACTTAAATAGTGTTGCACTAAAATTAGGAAATTATACATAATGGGGTTTTAATATTTTTATCATTAAAAATGTACATGACCATTGATTTACTGATTCATTCCATTGTTCAGTTAACAAACATTCATTAAAATAATACATAAATTAACATATTTCCTCTATCTACATATTATATCAAATTTTGAAAATCATGTATGAAGTTATTTAGAATTAAAAACCAAGGAAATTTATAATCAATTTCTCCAAATTTCTCATAAATAAAAGGCAAATAATGTCTTACTATGAGCGATGATGCTCATCCGGTAATTAGACAGATAACTGTTTGTCCCTTTTCTCTTGAAAAATCAATTTTCAACTTACTTTCATAGTCTGTTGGCTTTGTTTTGAATAGACACTTAGTAGATTAATTGAAATTAAAAGTTAATGAAGTTTAAGGTCCATTTGGAAATGTGGCATTCTGAAATATCTACTAATCTGCCCACAGAAATTGGGTTTTAGTAGAACTTATTCCAGTGAGACACATTTTAAGATTCTACACATCTAGTAACTCTAAGTTTTCATGGCGCTGTGTTTAATTTTACTATTCTAAATTTTGAAGTTGAAAGAGCAGAACTAAAGTATTAATAAATTAATATTGGGATGAATTTCTTTAAGATTTATGGAGACTAAAAAAGCTGTTTGGTATCTGTCTCCTCAGTATATACAAGGGATGGATTGTGGAGTGTCATTGAAAGGTTGAAGTCTGATTTCATTCCATAAATATATAGTGCATAAACCTCTGGAAACAGGCTCCACCTTCTCCCATGAAGCATTCATCTTGTGATTATCCGATATGGACTTTTACTAAGTTATTTAAATGAAAAAATCAATTTCAATAGACTAAATTAAAAAAAGAAAATATGATAATCTTACTAGATGCAGGGAAAAATGTCAGAATTCACATCCTTTCATGATAAAAACTCTCAGCAATATAGAAATAGAAGGCAATTTTCTCAACCTAGAAAAAGAGTATCTACAAAAAACTTAGAGTCAACATCATAATTAACTGTGAAAGAAAAGCATGTTCCTCCTGTAATCAGAAATAAGGCAAAAATGTCTGCACTCACTACTCCTATTCATCATTTTACTGGAGGTCAGTAGAATGGGGCAAGGAAATAAAAAGGTATACAGATCAAAAACAAAGAAATAAAATAGCCTGTATTCACAGATATATGATTTTCTACATAGAAAAATGTCAAAAATCTACATAAATGCTATTAGAACTAGTGAGTTTAACAAGGTAGCAAAATGAAAATTATTAATTTTATTTTTATATACTAGCAAGAAACCCTTTGAATTTCTTTTAAAAAATATTCAAACAGCACCAAAATTATGAAATGCATAAATTTAAATGTAGCAAAATGTGCAAGATTTTTATGTTGACAAACACAAAATTCATTTATAAAAGAAACACAGAAATACCTAAATAAATGGAGAAATATACTGAATTCATGCACTGGAAGACTCAGTACCATTAAAATACCAACTCCCCAAGCATGTCAAATAATTTAATACAATACTAGAAAAGATTTCAGCAGATTTTTTGAGATAAATAATTTTATTCCAAAAATTTATTTAGATAGGCAAATAATCCATTTGAAGCAGAAGAGGAAGGTTAGAGAATTAATTTTGAACAAGAAGAGGAATGTTGGAGAATTCATCTTATTTCAAGACCTATTATGAAGCTACAGTATTCAAGACACAGTGGTGTTGGCAAAACAGTAGACAAATACATCAATGGAACCAATCACAATTTAAAAATAGATCCATATATATCTATGTAACTGATTTTCTACAAAAGTGTAGGCAACTTAATGAAAAATTAAAATCTTTCAAACAAATAGTGCTGGAACAATTGGACATTCACATTTCAAAAAGTGATCTCCAATCTATACATCATATCATACACAAAATTTAACTCAAAATGGATTGGTTACCTAAATGTAAAACATAAAACTGTAAAACTTATAAAATAAAACGTAGAAAAAAGTAACCTTGATTAGTAAAAGAGTTATTAAATATGACAGTAAATTCATGATCAGTTAACATAATGAAAACTGATGGATTATTTGCCTATCTAAATGTTCATTAAGAATTAAAACATTTATCTTTAAAAGACTTAAGAAAGTAACAGCGCAAGCAATAGATTGGGAGAAAACATTTGCAAGAGAATATGCAATAAAGAAATGTATACAGACAATACAAATAACTTTATTCACCATAAAAACAGAACAATCCAATTATTTAAAATGAGTGAAAAATGTGAAAAACTACTTGTCTAAAGTGAAAATCACAATGAAACAAACCAATACCACCCCCTGTCAATCACTCGCCAAGACCTGATAATACTAAGTGGTGACAAGAGAGTGAAGCAACTGGAAAACTCATTCATGGCTTGTGAATATGCAGAATATGGAACCCCGTGGGAAAATAGTTTGGCAGTTTATTAAATTGAATATACCATTATCAAATGATCTAGCAATCCTATATAAAAAAGAGATGCGTAAACCATGTTTCTTTCCTATATAAAATGATAATCTAACAATACAAATATAGAGCTGCCACTTAAGTGCATTAAACATTAAGCAGTAATATATTTCCATTATTCAATAGTAAAAGGAACTACCTTATAGGATTAGAGCTAATACTCCCACTAATGCTCCTGATTTTTTACACAAAAATAAATGATATTAAACTGTAAGTCATAAAGAATGAATTGACTTTTTCTCAATGAAACCACTTAATTGATTTTTAATGGAACAATTAGTTGTTCTTCGTTCTTAATTTTCATTCTTTTTAGTTTTTCTCCAGATAGTTAACTGAAGAAAAATACATATAAATTAGGCTTTTTATCTGCAGAACTGGACATGCCAAGGTAGTGGTTTGGGGTTAATGCTCTCTCTGAAGGAAAACTCACATTTTTCAGGGGAGGCTAAATGCTCTTGTGGAGGTAGTTTTTAGCATCTTCAAACAAATCTCCCACTCCAGGCCCAGATAGTCCTTTTGACTTAAAGGAGAGTCCCCTAGGGACAGAAGGCTGATGCTGTGATACCTAAATCTCAGCTGTGGCAATTTGGCACAGGCTGTTTTCTAAGATAACATGTCAACTCAGGGAACAAGACTGACTAGGGCCTTAATTTCCTAAATATTTATATTTCCCAAATAGCCTTCTTTAGCATACAATTTAAAACAAAAAGAATGGTGGATTTGGGCACACTCTCCCAAGATCTTTAGGATGGGAAACACTTAGGTGGTTTCACTTTCCGAGAAGATGTTTCCCACGTCTTTGTTGGTCATGGTGTAATTAGAATTGTAGAACGCTTCAAGGTTCAGAAAGTTCTGCATGCCCAAGAGTGTAGGACCCTTGTAAGGGATGAACTTCAATTGGCAATTCAGAATTTCATTAAGGAAAACGAAATAATATATGTGTTCTTCCACAGCTGATAGCATTTATATCAGCTGACATTCCAGTCATATATGTTTTCGGTTATTTTTATTCCTGTGTCTTAACTGATTAGAAAGACTAATTTATTGAATTCATGAAATCTTTTATTTAAATGAAACATATCAAAAATTAAAACCATTTCTCCTCCCTATAAATTTCTCCTTGGAATATATTTTTTAAAATACAGACCACTCTTTGTTTGGGCTAGAAAGCTTGATCTTTGACTCCTCCCAGTCTTTTATCAATACCCCTCTTTGCTTCCTCTACATCCAGTCAGGCATCAATGCTCTCATTTCTCTCTGTCAAGCGTCTTTTGTCTAATTCAATTTCAATTCCACCAGGGCTGCCGTTCCTAGCTCAGGTCCTTACCATCTTTCATGCTGATTATTGTAGTAACCTAACTGATCTCCCTTTTTCCAGTCTGTACTCCACTTTGTAACCCAGGAAGAAATATAAAATAGTAATTAAGTTTAAGTGTGCCAGAAATAGATGTCCTGATTTTGAGCTTCAGTCATAGATTAGTCACTTAGTGTCTTCAAGTCTAAGTTTTCTGAGTTTCCTGTGAAGTTGATATATATTCTTCAGCACAGTGCCTCACACATAGAATTGCTAAAAATATGTTAACAAGGATTATTTATCTCTCTGTCAGACCTCAGCACAATGTAGTATAATCATATGTGCACTTGTTTTATTTTTCCATGTAGACCATGAACTTCATTGGAGTGGACACTGAATCTTACTGATTTTTTAGTGTACAACAATTACACAGGAACTAACAGTATGGTAACCATAGCAGGATGTGATAAATATTTATCAGGTACAATTACATAGATTTTATTTACCAGCCATTTCTGGATATTCTTCGCAATGCTGATCCACATTCCTAATAAGATTTATCTAGAAAGAGTGTATGCTTTGAGATCAAATACACTGAGTTTAAAATCTGTCTTTGGCATATACAATTGGTGTGACTTTATGGAGATTAAGAACCTTTCTATCCCTCCTTCCTTTAACAAAAACTGGCATAACAAGCTCTACAACACACACAATTGTTAAATAACTTTAACATAAAATGTTAGTTTCACCCTTAACTTACAACTCATACACAATTACACAAACTCTTAACATTTAACTCATACACAGTTACACAAACTGATCTCTCATATTTCTGGAGCAAATGCATTCTGCTTTATTACTTTTTAAGCATACATTGGTTGATATCATAATTATCTACATAAGTAACAATTTGGCAGTGATGTAGCTAATATTTAGTTCATTTTTAAAAGCCCAAAAGTTAATATAATTATAAAAGAGTTCTTAAACAAATTGGATATATCCTTACATTTTTGAGAAAGTTAGTGAAACTAAGTAAACAAAATAAGAGCAAAGTTGCCCTATCAAAACAAAGATCACCTGGAAAAATTCATTTGACATCCCAATAATAAAGAGGCTGAAAACACTGGGGTCTGGTTTCATAAAGACTAACAAAATGGCAAACATAAGGTCAACATTAACGAAGTCATTCATTCATTCACTCAGAAATTTCTCCCTCATCCCTTCCCTCCCTCCCTCCCTCCCTCCCTTCTTTCCTCCCTCCCTCCCTCCCTTCCTTTTTCCTTCCTTCTTTTTAGCTCATATTATTTGAGTGTCTTTTATGTGCTGGGTGCTATTTATAGAAAGCTCCACTTTTTGAGGAACTCACAGTGTAGCTTAAAGAAAAACTCAGTCCATCATTTTAAAGTTCAATTATTTTTACACAATGGACCCTAAAAAATGGGATTAAAAATGTCATTGAGATTGTTTGGACTTAGCTATCTGTAAGCCCAATGCAGTATTTGAGATATTAGCAATGGCACGGTAATTTCTTTAAAAGTTCTGGTTTACATTTTTGTGTGTGTGTGTGTGGCAGTCTCACTCTGTTGCGCAGGTTAGAGTGCAGTGGTGCAGTCTCAGCTCACTGCAACATCCACCTCCCGGGTTCAAGTGATTCTCATACCTCAGCCTCCTGAGTAGCTAGGAGTATAGGTGTTTGCCACCATGCCTGGCTAACTTTTGTATCTTTGGTAGAGACGAGGTTTCACCATGTTGACCAGGTTGGTCTCGAACTGCTGACCTCAAATGATTTGCCCGTCTCGGCCTCTAAAAATGCTGTGATTACAGGCATGAGCCACCATGCCCGGCCTACATATGGATTTTAGTAGAACTGAAGTGGATGTGTGTGATGCCTGGGATGGAAGAGACTTAGGCAACATCTCTCCATAGAGCTAATGCTAGGTACTTATGACACACCAATTTCCATTCTGTCTCTCTCTCTCTCTCTTTTTTTTTGAGATGGAGTCTCAATTTTGTCACCCAGGATGGAGTGCAGTGGTGCGATCTCAGCTCACTGCAACCTCCACCTCCAGGGTTTCAGCTATTCTCCTGCCTCAGCCTCCTGAGTAGCTGGGATTAGAGGCACACACCACCACACCCAGCTAATTTTTGTATTTTTAGTAGAGACGGGGTTTCACCATGTTGGTCATGCCAGTCTCAAACTCCTGACTTCGTGATCCACCCGCCTTGGCCTCCCCAAGTGCTGGGATTACAGAAGTGAACCACGGTGCCTGGCTTCCATTCTCTTAATGAATGCTTAAGAACTTCTTTAGCTGTCTCAGTAAGTTTGGGGCAAGGAAGTAGTTGTTGTTCTACCATAGGCAAAAAAGAGCTGTGGTATTTGTGATTTCCCAGTGCCAATCTGTATGCTGGGTGCTATGGACTGAAGGTTGTGTTTCTCCAAAATTCACACGTTGAAATAGATGAGGCTTTGGGGCAGTAATTTAGGTCAAGAGAGCGGAGCCTCCAGAGAGTTCTCCAGTCCGTTCTCTACCATGTGAGGATACAGTAAGTTAGGAGTCTGCAACATGAAACAGGGTCCTTACCAGAATTTGACCATGCTGGCATCCTGATCCTGAACTTACAGCCACCAGAACTGTGAGAAATAAATGCTTGTTACTTAAGCCACCCAGTTTGTGGTAATTTGTGAAAGCAACCTGAAATGCCACAGACAAGGGCATTCCAGTATCTACCTAGGAATTTACTTAATAACTACTTGTTGTGCTTTTAGTGTGTACCTTTACTATGAGAAACTTGTTCAAAGTATAGATTGCATGAAATCTACTCTTAGAACTTTATATTTGGTCAGTTGGAGATGAGATCTCTAAGTCTATTTTGAAAACAGTTTATCAGATGATCCTGATGTTCAATGAGGTTAGGAAAACCCTGGGATCATACCTTTGCATATCAGAGTTCCAAAAGTTCTGCCCTCTGACTTATCTGGTTATGAGAGGTAGAAGTCCCTGGTGAGTCACAAAGATGAGCGCAAAGCCTCTGGCAGTTTGGCAGAGGGTGTACTGGTCCGGGAAGCCCAACAGAGGCAGGAGGACATGGTGGTCAATAGATCATCTGAGCAGAGGTACAGCATTGTTCTGGTAATATGTGACAAACCGTTCTCACTCTCTCCTTATGGAGTGAAGGGTCAGATTTCCAGCAAAAGGACTGATTTCCTTCTAATGAAGTGGGTAAGGGATTAGAGAACTCCCCTTTGCTCTTTGTGGGGCTATATTTGTACTCTAGGTGTGGACAATGATCTGCTTACACTTTTTGCTTATTTATGTATAGTCATTTATATATTCTAGCATCATTCCATTTTGGAATCCAATAAAGTTATTGCCATTATTAATAATCATTAATAATCATCACGGTGGGGAGCTCTCTTGCTGTCAAAATTGTTTGGATGAATTTTTCTCACCTATTAGCTAGGTTTGTAGCAAGGCCGTGGCATTCCGATCATAGTCAACTGCTTGGCTTGGTCTTACGGTAGGAAGGAACAGGAAGTTTATATTTGATACTATTCTGTAATATTCTTCTCTTGCAATATATGCAGGGACAATGTCTGTGGACCAATCTCATCTGGTAAGGAAATTTACTTAGTTCCTTGAATGTGCATTTTGAAATCAATTCTGTTTGGTGAATCAATCAGGAGGTTGTTCTACCCCAAATCAAGTACTTCTTAGAAACAATGAAGAGATAAATTAGTATGTGATTGGATCAGCTGTCACATACTGCATCTTATTTGGGTTCCAATGTCTGCTCTGAGAAGGAATATTTGATAGGTACGAAATTTTCTTTCATTTTGTGTTAGTGCTGAGCTAAACAAAATAGGGTTTTCGTAGAATCCTTTTGAACATATTTCACATTTGTTCTTATAGAATAAAATATTTTGCTGGTATTCCAGTTGGCCATTATTTGTGATCATTTTTACAAAAACTTTGCTTATAATGTTTGATATTTCTCAGTGAGTTTTGACAACAGATATCTCTCTATTCTCCTAGAAAATATGAGCATGAAGAGTGTTTATCAAGATTATGTTGTCATCCCACCAGATATTAAAATTCTTAAATATTTTCATAAAATAAATGTATTAAAAAAGAATACTAGTGACAATTTTGAGTAGTTCTGTGATCACTCTAAGTGTATATCTTAATTTTCTTTAGATAAAAATGAACCTAATTTCATTAAGCCGAGAAACACTGATATTTACTAGTCTTTACAATCTGTGTAACTTGTTTCCAACCAGGTCACACGTGCAGCAAAGAGCTCTGTGAACAAACGCTGAGGCATGCATACTGATGCCTGATGAAGAAAGACGAATGTGCTCTTTTGACTTTATAAGAAATCTTGTCAAAGAAAACTTTTTAAAATATTGTATAATTAATTGATAGACTGATAAAGCATTCTGGTCCATTTGCTGCTGCTTTTTTGTTGAAACAGAGTCTCCCTTTGTGATCCAGGCTGGAGTACAGTGGCATGATCTTGACTCCCTGAAACCTCCCAGGTTCAAGCTATTCTCCTGCCTCAGCCTCCTGAGTAGCTGGTATCACTGCCACGCCCGCTAATTTTTGTATCTTTAGAGACGGGGTTTCACCATGTTGGACAGGCTGGTCTCGAACTCCTGGCCTCAAGTGATCTGCCGCCCGCTTCCGCCTCCCAAAGTGCTGGGATTACAGGCGTGAGCCACTGCACCCGGCCTTATTTGCTTCTTTATGTTAGAGAGAGAGAAAAAACAAAAAACAAAAAACAAATCAAGACAAAAAAAAACATGTCTCTACTGTTGCAGGATGGTGTTTTGTCAGAATTGTCGCATGCGGCTGCATCCTGCACTTGGTGACTAAACATACTTGACAGCACAATCACTTAGTGGCTGCCTCATTAAAGACCCTCAACCACTGCCGTTAAACTAAAATTGGGTGACTAGGATACCTAGCATGGCAATATTTACATTAAAGCTTTTTTTATTACATTTTAATCAGTGCCTAGAATCTCATTAAATATTGTTTATAAAATCTTGTCAGCCACCAGTTGCTATTCTATAAAAACATTTGCACATAGTATACATATTTTTCATTTAATGAAATAGGTTTTTGCTTTGTAACATCTATTACCTTGAAGGAATTAATGTCAATAATAATGGCCAAGATTTACTGTACTTCACACATAGTGGCAAGTACCACACTTTTACTTGCATTATCTTATTTATCCTTCTTCACAAGCTTGTGAGAAGACTGAGGAATGGGAAGGCTCAGAGACTAGCCCAAGATTATATACCTAATAGGTAGTAAAAGGAGACTGAATATACTGAATCAATTTATATTGCTTGAGAGCTCTTTAACCATAGGTTAAAAGTATAAGGTTGAGCATGGTTATGATTCTGTATTAAGCAAGGTAGTTGAGTACATGTACTTCAAATTATGGGTATAAACACATTGTATTTCTGTAGTGCCTTTCACAGGATTTTCCACTGCTTTACTTTATTTAACCTAACACAGTATGGTGAGGTGAATAGGTGTAGTGGTGTTATTGTCTTCTAGCCATGGAGTGGATAAACTTCTTTCTGAGTCTGCAGAGCTTGGACTAGACTAAGTCTAATTTAATGAGCAGGGCACTTTCTATGAAATCATATTGCCTCTTCCTGTAGGCCAATCCACTTTTTCACTAACGATGATACTCAGTGAACACGGATTCAGAATACAGCAAACTATGAATGTACCACCATGTTATTTTAACCCCAAATCCCCAATTATCTCATAAGCATTCACCAAACTTGTAAAACCGTGTTTCATTTCTAATTCTAATTATGTAGGTTGAAAGTTCATTACTTTACTGAAAGACATTGAACATGTTGGGTGATACACATTGGGAAAAAATCTACAAATTGTTTGCTTTTCCAAAGAAAATGTGTGGGAAATTGAGATGAAGCATTATCATAGTAGGAAAATAATTAATCCAGAATAAGGTTAACATAGAAAACCTGCAGTATAGATTTTCTAGCAGCCCAAGCAAAAAACTACTCAACCATCTAAAAGATAAACACAAGACAGTTTTTCATAACTTTTTCTGATACTGAAACATAAATAAAATTTCTCTGATGAAGTTCTCATAACAAGTTATCCTAGACAAGGATCTACATAATGAATACAACTGAAACTAGATAAGAAATCCATAGCACTAAAGTGTGATTCAGTAAGAAATTCTAGAAAAGAACAAGCCAGTAGAGCTATATATATAATTTTCTGAGGGCCTGAATTGATGCTAGGGTAAAATTAGAATACTCAGAATGTCTCACAAAAGATGTGGCTTTGGGACTGCATATTCTTTTGAGAACCAGATGAAAGCTCTGATTGGAACTTCTCTCTCCAAAAATACAGACACAAAATTACATTTGCAATATATTTAATGAAAGAAAGTGTAAATCTGAAAAATCCAGCGACATTTTCACTCCTGGAAGTGTGTTCCTTACATCCAGAATTCCCCTAATAAATGAATGAATAGTTTCAATTTCTTATTAATATTATTTGCCACAGTCAGACTTTGGTAAGGATTAACAGCAGGGATTTGGGGGATGCAATTTCTGGCAAGCAGCTGTATCTTTTTTAACGACTGATCAAAGGGAGATGCAAACCACTGAAGTAGGTGAAATTAAGAGCCCTAGCCAAGCGCGGTGGCTCACGCCTGTATCCCAGCACTTTGGAAGGCTGAGGCCAGCAGATATCTTGAGATCAGGTGTTCGAGACCAGCGGGGGCCAATATGGTGAAACCCCATCTGTACTAAAAATACAAAAATTAGACAGCCATGGTGGCATGCTCCTGTAATCCCAGCTACTCGAGAGGCTGAGGCACGATTGCTTGAACCTGGGAAACGGAGGTTGCAGTGAGCCGAGATCGAGATCACCGCCACTGCACTTCAGCCTGGGTGACAGGGCGAGACTCTGTCTTAGAAACAAAAACAAAACAAAAAAAAGGAAATTACAAGCCTTTGTGAAAATTAAGGAACACAAGCAAGACTTGAACTTTAGAGCTCTGTTTCTGACTGAAAGTGCATAAAGTGGCAATAATAATAATAATAATAATAATGCTTTATTGAGCATTTACATGTTCCAACTCAGGTTCCCTGTCAACATTATGATGTTAGCACTACCATTAACCCCATTTTCCATAGGAATAAACTGAGACATAGTGAGGTTAAGTGACTTGCCCAAAGTCTGAGTCCAGATATGATAACTACATTCAGATAATTCATTTAGAAAGAAGATTTCTGTTCTTCATTTAAAAAAAATGGCATTTATTTTTCCTAGAGAATAAATTATTTAAAAATAAATTGAACTCATAAAAGACAAATTTGGTATATTAAAATAGACATCAAAATAGCAAAGTTAATGATCATTAAATTTATTTTACTGCCTGCTGCCTTGTTCCAGCATTTAAGGGTTTTAGGCTCAATGAGCTGGAAAGGACTTCAATAGTGACTCTGTTTGTCTCCTTGACAAGCCTTACACTTACAGTAAATGGATGTCGAGTGTTCTTGATCCTAAAGTTTAAAAAAAATCTACACCTTGCCAAATTCTTTAATATATTTGTGTATACTTCATTGTCTATTAAATGTGTATTTTTGTAAGAGTGGTAAAAATTAAAAATTAAATCTTAGGCCTAAATTTTTATTTATTATTGTGTTTTGCATAGTTACCATTCACTTCTACTATTTATTTCACATGGTGAATCTGTCATATCCTAGTATGCATTTATTCTAGTACACACTTATAATTCTATTATTCCTATTTATATTCACTTACTTTCTAACCTTAGAAAGATGGAGTCTATAGCTATTGCATGACTGAGTTCAGCTTTGTAAAATAATAAACATTAACTGAGCATGTGTGCTAGTTCCAAATTTAGGGTTACATAATACTTATCTGGTTTGACCTGTGTCCTTAGAAAAATCTTTCTGGTTTGGCTTTTTTGGTTAATGTTTTATTGCTTTCATTATGAATACACACATTTCCATGGTAAGGAATAATTTTGGTTTATTCAACTTAGCACAAGAGATAATGTTCTGAAACCTCAAGACGTGGCCATATGAGGCATTTATTGAGTAAACTTCTGTCAGATGGGCAGGTGGACAATTATGTCCCAAGCCTAAAGAAATCAGATAAGGAAAATTTTAAAATATACACTAGGCGATGGCAAAAAATTAATTCAGTCCTCTTCCTGTTGCTGTCCTGTTCCTGTTCCTATTTTGCCATTCCTTCCTCCACCCTCTTTTAGAGTTTTCATTGTAATTGGTGACTGAATACAGTTTCCTTCACAAGCTTGTGTTCCCTTAGCCCACAGATGTCAGGAGGAGGTGGGAGTAAATGCAGCTGGGAAACAGAATCGAGTTTCATCCTCCCCAATAAATAGCAGGGGGAATACTGCTCTGCTTATCTTTCTACAAGCAGCTTTCTATTAGATTCTATTTTAAGATTATGGGTTCAAAG
The DNA here is from genome assembly GCF_002776525.5 of Piliocolobus tephrosceles. NCBI lineage: Eukaryota > Metazoa > Chordata > Mammalia > Primates > Cercopithecidae > Piliocolobus > Piliocolobus tephrosceles. Next base: position 1,025,760 of record NW_022327642.1, on the reverse strand, counting down.
TAGGTGATCTCTAAGATTCTGAGCCTAGATTCTTGTCTGAGCAACCCACTCAAGGAAACACATACACACACACACACACTGAACAGTTGCCTCCCTCTATTATTATTCCTAGCTGCAATAAAAATCAATGATCATTGTATATGCCCCATGAAAGGGTAAAAAAAAAAAAAATCATTCATAGTATTTTAATTCCTGAATTTAGGATTACAAAACATCAGTTAAAATGAGATAGGAACTTCTAAACCTTACACACACCTGTTAGAATATAAAGCCAAGGAATGCCACTATTTCCTCATGTTATTTGGGTAAAGATTTAATTAAATATAATGTAAATTTGTATTATGTAAATACCACAGAAACATATCCTATGAATTATATCTTCAAAAATGTTCAACTGAGGAGAGAAGAGCATGCGCTAAGACAAAAACAGGTAGTTTTGTCATTTACTGGGTGAAGCGAGTTCCTTTCACTTACTGACATTTTAGGCTTTACAAATGCACATGAATATAAACATATTTATAACATGCTGGATAATCTAAAGATCCCTGGACTCTAAACATAGGTTCCAGACTTTAGGTGATCTTAGAGTCTACCACAAAACCTGTAGGGAGTGCCTGTTGAATTTATGAATGCTACGAAATTATTTTTTTCTATCATTTGAAACGCTAAAAAATTAAAGCGAAAAGAATAAATGCATCAGCACGCAGTGGGGGCTGTAACACGCACCACATGCATTTATCCTAAAGGCAGTGTAATGCTTTATGAAAATGGCTCATTGTGAAGACAGAGCTTTTATAAAACTGAAATTGGGGGTTTTTCATCATTATATGAAGAGAGCAGAGTGACTGATGTTACAAAAGAAATGTTGAAAGAGAAAGGTCATCTTATCTCTGATACATTTGATTTTTTTCTCCAAAAGATGTATCGGTTAGGAAATCTATTTGTCCGGAAAAAAAAAAAAAAAAAAAATCCTGTAAGCCATTAGGAGATGCGTTCCCTGGTCACTTATAACCACATGAATAAACCATTCTTACTGATCATGAAACAGATCAAGAAGAATACTATATAGCTGCCTTCTGGCTAAAATTTTGAAAAGTTATGACACCTTACAAGAGATTAGTATTCTTGGTGTCTACTTGGCAAGGTTGTAAATGGAATTTGTGAAGGATTTCTGTCTCCGCTTTTCCCTTCTGGAAACTCCAGCTCAATATATTTCTCTGCTGGATTTGGTATATTTTGCAGTAATATTTGTGGCTTGAATTAGAAGTCTTGGATTAGGGAAAAACATACTTGTCACAAGTCTATTAGAACACATTTGACTAAAATTACCAAAGAACACATGAGCATTTTGTTTGCCTTTGTGAAAAATGTTTACAGCATGCAGTCATCAAGAGTGATTTATAGAGCTAAAATAGTAAATATATTAAAATATACTTAATATACATGTCCCTTTCTCTACTTAAAAAAATAATTTAAAATCCCTATTTGGATTTCAAATAGAAGTTTAAAATTAATTTAATAATAAGGTTTAATATTGAATCTACTCCAAAAATTAAAGAAATCTTCTGTATTTAGTTACTTTGAGGGCTTTTTATAAAGTTGTGCTTTATCCTTTAATGAAAACAAAGTGTTATTTCACTATGATAAAGATCTTGAAGGGACTTGAAAAGTAAGGGTAGTCCTAGTCTAAATGAAACCATTCAAGCAGGGCTATGAATGTGCCTTTGGCAGAGATTTATAACACCTACTTAAAATGCTACACTGGTAGGAAATGAGAAGAAGAAGAAGAAAAAAATCCTCTGCAAGTCAGAAAACCTTTGAGAAAGCAGTGAAAATCTTAACAATAAAATGTTGCAAATCACTAATAAAGTACCTTTGCTTATTTGACAGTCTACAAAATGTAGAACAGTATGGACTCATACAGTAAAGAAAAGGGAGAATTACTTGCTTAAAGTGACAAACATTCTTCATTTGTGCCTGTCAATTTCTGATGCAAGATCGATTACAGAATACAGAATTCCTTTATAATAATTTTGATAATAATGTTAACCTTATCTTACAAGTTTGATAATGAACAAAGATTTTGATGAATTTTATGTGTGACTAAAGTTTTTTTGTCATTTGACAAAAACAAGAGGAATTCACTATTTAAATGGAGGAAATGAGAATCAAAAAACCTCAGTAAAAAATACACGAGGGTCAAACATCACTAGATATCACTAATTTAACTTTAGGATATATGGGTGCACTTTTCAAGGAAGGCATAATGTCATCATTCTGTAGCCATCTGTACTTTATGCCTGTATTTGTGTGTTTGCGTGTGTGTGTGGCTGTGTATGAGTATATAGCTACTGTGTGTTTTATATTGTATGATACCTAAAATTAAAAAAAAATCTGACCACATAGTTCCTATATAGAAAAAATAGTCTATAGAAATCAAGTCAAGTAGCCCGTAGCATTTTTCTTGAGAAAGGATTATGAGAATGAGCTCAGCATTTACCGATTGAGCTGGACTGAGCCAGATGACTGTTGAAGGATGAATCTTCAAAAGCTGGCAATTTTCCATGGTGAAACCTGGAGAATTTTCTCATTAATGGGGACTAAATGAATAGAAAATGGTGGCTCATAGACACCGGGAAAGATTATCTAATTTCCTAGAGATGAGCATTTACGGGATTAAGATTCATTATCATTGCTTTCAAATATTACTTTTGGTACAGGCCGCTGGTTCAAACAGCTGAGCACTGAGATGTGTCAGTGATCCTGTTACCTCTTTAGTGCCCTGGCCCGGATTCTTGATTCCCTGGCCTACTTCCTGGAATTCATTCTTTACCTATTTATATGGATGACACCTGCCCTCTACTTATTTCCTACTCTCTTTTCTCCCCTTGATACCTAATGTGTGATCTCTGACCTACTTAATGTCTGGTGTAAACTGATGCTCTTTTTTCCTACCTGAATTCAGATCCATGCTTTCTCTACTATGTCCTAGCACCATATGTTTCTCTGCATTCTTTTCTCTATTCATTCTGTCTGCCCAAGACACACCTAGTAAGTATGTAAGTTTGTACACCTCCCTTTTCTCATCTGCTTAAAGAATTTCAAATCAGACCACATCAAACTCTTTTGTCAACCATGATGACTTTATTTACCTTCACTATCTCCTATCCCGCACTCCACCTTCCATCCCCTGCTCTTTCTCTGCCTCTCTTCTTCCATCCATATTTCCTTGAGAATCATCCAAGCAAAGACATTTCTTCACAGAGGGGAGTTTTGGGATATTATAATATTTCCCAGGAGATTTTCTTTTTTTAAAAGAAAAATGTTTCTACACTCCCCTTAGGCACAAAAAGCAAGTGTTAGTAATGGCTTTATTACACTTGGTGACTCTCAAGAAGAGAGGCACACCTAAGTGTGTGTCAGGAACTCTGAGATGCCTTCAGAGTTTGAAAGAGCCCTGTCTAAACTCAATCTTCTTATATGCCACCACCCCAAAGAGAGTATGATCATCCACTTGGAAAAAGTCACTTCTCTAATTAAGGCAAATATACTGAAAAAATCATGTTTCCCTAATTTTTTCTTTTTCTACTGTTGAATTTTTTTGGTCATTTCAATGTCAATCATGATAATTAATAAGGTATTCTTTTACAAACCCAATACAATTGCATATTTTATAATTTTTTTTGCTTTAACTAATACTGCATCTTTCACCCAAAGTGTGTGTGTGTGTGCACATGTGAGTGTGCACAGTCTGCAGAATGTCACCTATAGTGATATGGGAGAAAGTGGGTCCATGTGTTTAGGATTACCACTAAGGATTAGTATTACTGTGAGTCCCATTATGCTTCTGTGAAAGTTCAGGGGGAGTTTGAGGAATCTTTCTGACATGAAGATGTTCTGCAGGTAGCTAATTCCTAAATGAGCCCCTTTACAATGCTCCCCATGTACCTGTTTCAAAGGCTAACCTGTTCAACTTCTTTTCACTGATAGTTTAGAATGACATTGAACATAAAATCCATTTTAGCTGTGTGAATGCTTTTCCTCTCACTGTGAAGAGAGTCAGTTTGGAAAATTACAACATGAGTCACCTAAGAAATAACAGCAGAGATAGCAGCAAGGAAACTTTAAAATATGCTGAAAGAGCCACCTGAATGTGAGACTAGAAATGATCAGTAAAAACTACGACTGAACACAATCAATAAATGACCCAGGTCTAGGGACAGTTTTAGATCTGCATGGAATGCTAAACTGCCGATACACAAGGGCAGCATATGTGTGATGAGGTAATTCAAAATGTAACTTATGCCCCCGAAGAGGATAGAAAGCATATTTATATTATTAAAGCATGAGCTCCATATGTCTGTGTCAATTGTGCATTCCAGATGTTTACCTCAGTTTCAAGAGAATTTCTCAAGGGAATAAAAACTGATATGATTAACATCCTTTGGAATTTCACTGGATGCATTAGTTACTTCCTTTTCTTCACTGAAATGGCAGTGTTGAGTCCCATGACCTCCCTGGTGTCCTGTGGTTAACACCTTCCCTGCTGAATTCTTCAGACATTAGGGTAGATGGCTGATTACATTTTTTGTGATCCATTTTTTTCTTCCTCAAAGTTTAATGTCTTCTCTTCTCTTTCTATATTGCTTTTTTTCACACAATTACTTTTCTACTTAAGTTTTATGTGCTGAATTGTGTCCCCCACCCCTCACAATTCATATGCTGAATTCCTAACCCCTGTATCTCAGAAGGTAATTATTTGGGGATATCAAAGGACCTTGATGGAGCTAATTAAGTGAAAATGAAGTCATTAAGGTAACCATAATTTAATACTATCGGTGTCTTTATAAGAAGAGAACATTTAGACACAGAGAGGCACAGAAGGAAGGCCATGGGAAGACACTGGGAGAAGACCGCCATCTATAAGCCAGAGAGAGACCTCACAGGCACCAACTCTGCTGACACCCTGATCTCAATTTCTCTGCATTTTCTCCAGAACTGTGAGGAAATAGATTTTCTTTTTATTATTATTATTATTATTTTTTTATTATACTTTAAGTTCTAGGGTACATGTGCATAACGTGCAGGTTTGTTACATATGTATACTTGTGCCATGTTGGTGTGCTGGAAATAGATTTTCATAGTACCCAGTATATGGCACTTTCTCACGTCAGCTCTAACAAACTAATACAATATATAACACAAACACGCACATATACATGCTCCAAATCAACAATTTGTTATTCAGTTTCAAAAACTGACTAACATTTTATCCATATTATAAAGTTCATTAGAAAAAAAATCAATATTTGAATAGAAATTTGGGATAGAAATGAAAATAGTCATCAAGAAGAATTAGCAAAACTGGCGATGAACGTGTCGGTGGGTCCTGCTCTGTAGGGTGTGTTGGTCTGAGTGGAGATCTGAAGCAATGGATAAAGAGCTATGTTGTATTCCTTATCCATGCTCCTGACAGTGACTGAGTACTTATCCACTACCCTCATGATTACAAGTATCTATACCATCTTAACTGAGTAAGAGACTCTGCCAGGACTACTGATTACACTGCAAATGTACAATATACTTTCTGTCCTCCAGGAGCTGACAGGGAAGTTGAGGAAACAAGATATGTGTACATAAAACACACACACACACACACACACACACACACACACACACACACACAGCAATGCAAACCAGACAGGATGAGAAACTCATGTCATAAGCTAAAGAAACTACAGGAAGTCTTTCTGAAAGTTCTATAGGTATGTAGTAGTTAAAAATGAGACTGGAAAGGAAGAAAAATATATGAATGATATAAAGAATAAAATATCTGATGGGCCATAATTGGGCCCAAGGATAAAACAAAAATTGACCAAGAGATGAAGAGATGGCATCAGGGAAGAATTATTTAATTATATATCTTAGAATATATATATTTTTATAGTTGTTTAAAGATTTGCTTGGGTCTATATCTTGAGGGAAAAGCCCACTTTATGGAATGGGAGGATGGAGAAAGAGGCAGAGGAGGGGTAGTCAGAGTACTTTAAAGAGACCTAAGGCCTTGCAGTAGACAAATTCTACACCAGTGTAAGGTGTGGTAGGAGCAGAAAGTGGCCAGTAGTAGAAAACACAGCAGGAGGTTGAAGGAAAACAACCACTAATTTAATCAACAAATGATCATTGTGTCCTTAAAACAGTTATCAGTACAGAAGGAGGGCACAGCTTGACTACAGAATATTAAGAATGAGGAGATTATACATAATGGTCAAAAAAAAGGAGAGAAAACCTTAATTGGGAACGTTTAGATTTGCTAGAAAGGAGGAAAATGGAAGAGGTGCTAGTAGGAGAAGGGTTACTTGATTTTTTAAAAAAGTCACAATGGAGAGGTCTTGGGATCTTTTAGGGACAGTGAGGAGGAAGCGATTAACACTGCTGTAGAACTGGGGCTCAGAGTGACCACAGGCCAAGGTTCTGAAAAAATCTAATGAGAAAAGACTGGAAGCAATTACACTGAATGTTCTAGATGAAGAGTGACATAGATTACCCTTAAATATTAAGAGGACTGAAGGCTTTCTTATATTTTTCATTTGTACCTTGTTAAATTGTTAAGATTGGCCCGGTACGGTGGCTCACACCTGTAATCCCAGCACTTCAGGAGGCTGAGGTGGGTGGATGACTTGAGGTCAGGAGTTCGAGACCAGCCTGACCCGTGAAGCCCCGTCTCTATTAAAAATACAAAAAAATTAGCTGGGTGTGGTGGTGCATGTCTGTAATCCCAGCTACTTGGGAGGCTGAAGCAGGAGAATTGCATGAACCCAGGAGGTGCGGGATGCAGTGAGCTGAGATTGCACCATTGCACTCCAGCCTGGGCAACAGAGCAAGACTCCATCAAAAAAAAAAAAAAAAATTGTAAAGATCTACCAATTCTAGATTCCAGGCAAATAGCTTGCTGCCTGTTCATGTTCTCTAATCTTTATTTGCACATAACGCTAAAGCTACAAACTACATTTTTCATTTGTAAGGAAAATAATGTAGGTGGAAGTTTGCTTCTCTCCAAACAGACAGGCACTAGATTGTTGCTATTTGTGCTCATTATTGTTTTATTTTATCCCTCTTTTGTTATCTAATTAGGATTTCATCAGGATTTATATCCATTCTTCCGAATGAGATAAGACATTTGAAGAGAGAATTGGATAAAGACTGTCTCTTCCAGGATATTCAATTCAATGCATACACTTAAATGTACTACCTACTGGGTGCAAGATACTGTCTGCTAAGAACGTCCTATGATATAAAACTATCAAACTCAGACACTAAATATTTCAATAAGGTTTTTACAGGAAAGCAAGAAACAAACTAAACTTGCTTTTAGAGAGAGGAACATTCAATTGGCTCTAAAAACTGCAGTCTGTTGACACTAGTCATATTTGGCAAATTTGTTCAGAATGTAGGAATAAGCTTTGAAAACTCTGCCTAGCTGGGTATGCTTCATTATTATATCTTCTAATAAGACTTTATATTAGAAATAATTATAATCTTGAGTTCTCAGAAGTTGTAGTTTCAGTTTCCACTTTAATCAACCAACCACATATATTTTATTGAAAGTCATCTCAAATAATTTTGAAAATAGGTGGCTTAAATGAATTATTGGAGTTGAAATAAAATGTAAAAACAATTTAGTCCAGTTTTCTACTGAATTTAAGAATCCATGTTCAACTATCCTTACACTAAGGTGATCTGGCCTTTTTTTGACTCCTTTTGGGGATGGGAAACTCACTAGCTTTAGAAGTTGATCATTGTGTCATAATACATGGAAGTTCATAATAAAAACAAGTTATGAAAGTTTTGGGGGCTTTTTTTACGATTCCAACTTCATATTACAAGGCAGAAAGTACAAGATAGTAAAGTAGCTTGTCAAGCATAAAAAATAGTTTCTTACAATATAAAATAAAACCATATCTTTCTTATTAACAGAGCACAAGGTCTAAGAAAAAGTGAATTGTAAATGTGTTAAAGAATCAAAAGAGAACATTAGACATTTGGTACAGGGGCAGGTGTCTGTAAACAATGCAGGACTGTCTGAATAATTATCACTTGAGTATGCAGTACCCTGATTCTGATTGGTGGGTTCTGCCAGTTTTCAAGTTTCCGGCCGGTTTTGCTGTCTGCTAGCTTGTGGAGCAGAAGGAGGAAGGGAAGATGGGGTGGAGGAGACAGGAAAGTGAGGAAAGGAGGAGAGATTGTTGGCCTGTTTCCAGCACCATGTCACCCTCTCCTTTTTTTTTCTTCTTTTAGGCAAACCTAAACCTAAAGTGTTATGCTTTAAGAGGGCTATGCCAAATAGGTTTAATAGCTTAGTTGGATAACGAGTTGTTCTCCTAAACACTAAAATTCCGTTCAGTGTCTTTTTTACTCTATGAAAACATTTTCCCCCATTGGGAATTCCTAATGCCTGATGACAAATATTAAAGCGTAAGAGGGTTATGCTGTGATGATACATAAATCCTGATTGAAGTACTGCAACTGATTAATATCTGTGAGCGATGGGACAGAGACTGGGATTTTCATGTGAAATGTTATGCATAGGCATCGGTATAATCAAGGGGAGTCTGAGGGATCTGAGACTAATCCTCAACCACAGACTTCTCAGTATCAGAAATGGAGCCAGGAAGGGCAGCTTAGACCACTAAAGGCATTGCCAGCTCTCCAAGATATGCTCTATGCAGTGAATCCCCTCCACAATCCTATCAAAAGCCTCACTTTTCTTTGGCTCTACCATACTTAACAGAGAAAAACTGAATCCACAGATAATTACAGTCTGGTAAAGACTGATGTGCTTATTGGATAATGTTTTACTATTTTGAAAAATGGATCTTGATTCCAAGGTCCTTATGAAGATACATAAAAATGTAATAATTTTTTTTTTAAAGAAACAATGGGAGATTTTAAAGGTCAATTTAATTTGTATTTATTTTATTTTATTTATTTAATTATTATTATTATTATTATTATTATTCTTTTCTTTCTTCTCAGATTTATCTTTTAGTTTTTTCTTAAAAGATTCCGAGGGTATAGGCAAGCACCACCACGCCCAGCTAATTTTTGTATTTTTAGTAGAGACGGGGCTTCACCATGTTGGCCAGGATAGTCTTGCTCTCCTGACCTCATGATCCGCCCAACTCAGCCTCCCAAAGTGCTGGGATAACAGGCGTGAGCCACTGTGCCTGGTCCAATGTAATATTTTAAGAAAAAACTAAAAGATAAATCTGAGAAGAAAGAAAAGAATAATAATAGTAGAGTCAAAAAGTCACTTTTAATTTTCATTTTATTGCTTGAAAGGAAAAAAAAAAGGAGAGGTAAAGCAGAGGAAAATTGCCCAATTTTATCACTATCCTCTTTTTATAGTTTATTTATGGTTTATTATGGTTAAAATATATGCTCTTTATTTAACTTAAAGTTAGAAACATATGGACTCTGTACATCTTTGGAAAAGCTTCTTTATTAAAGTATTTGAATGTCTAGGAAAAATTTTATTTTTATAAGACAGAAATCTACGTCTTTACAAACTTTATTTCTTTTTTCTTTGTGTGTGTGTGTGTGTGTGTGTGTGTGTGTGTGTGTGTGAGACAGGGTCTCGCTCTGTCACCCAGGGTGGAGTGCAGTGGCGCAATCTTGGCTCACTCTTGCCCTGTCACCCAGGCTGGAGTGCAATGGCGCGATCTTCGCTTACTGCAACCTCTGCCTCTTGGATTCAAGTGATTCTCCTGCCTCAGCCTCCTGAGTAGCTGGGATTACAGGTGTGCACCACCACACCAGGTTAATTTTTTGTATCTTTATTAGAGATGGGGTTTCACCATGTTGGCCAGGCTGGTCTTGAACTCCTGACCTCATGATCTGCCTGTTTAGGCCCCCAAAGTGCTGGGATTACAGGCATGAACCACCGCGCCTGGCCAATTTTTGTATTTTTAGTAGAGAAAGGATTTCACCATGCTCGCTAGGCTGGACACACTGTATTTCTTAAGTGGCATGTCTTATTACTTTGTCAAGGACAGAATGTGATTAATTGGCTAATGGTAGACTCATGAACTCATGGGGCAACCAGAAATGATAGGTTTTAATGTGCTAGATTAGCACTTTTAAGGCAATATAAAATGAGTTAAATTTTAATTGGGGTTTCTTTCCTTTGGAAAATGATTTTTTTAAACGAATACAATCTTAACTAAAATTTATTACTATTATTTTTTTTCTTGAAACAGGGTCTTGCTCCACTACCCAGGATGGAGCACAGTGGCTTGATCATGGCTCACAGCAGCCTTGACCTCCCAGGCTTAATTGATCCTCCTACCTTAGCCTCCTAAGTAGCTGTGACTACAGGTACATGCTACTGCATCAGGCTAATTTTTTTCTTCTTCTTCTTTTGTAGAGACAGGGTTTTGCCATGTTGCTCAGGCTTGTCTTGAACTCCTGGGCTCAAGTGATCCTCCTGCCTCAGCTTCCCAAAACAGGTGTGAACTGCCATGCCTGGCCCAAAGTGTATGTTTTCTTAAAAATACCAAGGTTTTGGCCGGCGCAGTGGCTCAAGCCTGTAATCCCAGCACTTGGGAAGGCCAATGCGGGCGGATCATGAGGTCAGGAAATCGAGACCATCATGGCTAACACGGTGAAACCCCGTCTCTACTAAAAATACAAAAAATTAGCCGGGCGAGGTGGCGGGCGCCTGTAGTCCCAGATACTCGGGGGCTGAGGCAGGAGAACGGCGTGAACCCGGGAGGCAGAGCTTGCAGTGAGAGGAGATCGTGCCACTGCACTCCAGCCCGGGCGACAGAGCGAGACTCCGTCTCAAAACAAAAACAAAAACAAACAAACAGACAAACAAAAAACAAGGTTTTGTTGTTTGTTTGCGGTTGTTGTTGTTTGAGTCCAGGGAGGCAGAGTTAACTTAGTTTCTCTCACACAGGCTGATGTGGTAGGCAGGCAGATCTTCATTCTTATCTTCGGAGGCATGAGAAAGTCATTTATAGAATTGTAGAAAATGATGTGTGTTCCAGGAAAGATATCTTCCCCAATCAGTACATTCATAGCAAGTTATGAATAAAACTTACATAAATTTAAAAAAATGAAAATCATGTTCTGCAATAATTGATCACCTCTATTTCCATGAGTTCAAAGTATGAAAACTTTTGAAGCTTTTAATTCATATTGCCAATAATATTATTATTCTTTCTTTCTTCTCAGATTTTTCATTTAGTTTTTTCTTAAAATATTAAATTGATCTTTAAATGTCATTATTATTATTATTATTTGGAGACGGAGTCTCACTCTGTTGTCCAGGCTGGTGTACAGTGGCACAATGTTGGCTCACTGCAACCTCAACCTCCCGGGTTCAAGCAATTCTCCTCCCTCAGTCTCCTGAGTAGCTGAGACTACAGGCACACACGGCGACATCTGGTAAATTTTTTGTATTTTAGTAGAGATGGAGTTTCACAGTGTTGCTCAGGCTGATCTTGAACTCCTGAGATCAGGCAATCAGCCTGCCTCGGCCTCCCAAAGTGCTGGGATTACAGGTGTGAGCCACCGCGCCCAGCCTCCCCATTATTATTTTTTAAAGAAATTATTATTACATCTTTATATATCTTCACTTTACTTAAAAGAGCAAAACAGTAAGCAATAAGCACATCAGTCGTTATCAGACTGTAATCATCTGTGGATTCTTCTCACCTTCAGACATAGGTCTACGGATAGAGGATACAGTTCCTTGGAAGAATGAAGAAAACAGATTTAGAAGTAAATCCTTCATTCACTCATACAACTGAGAAAAAAAATAGTACTCAGTTTTGGTTAGTGTGAGATTTTTAACATTCTGTTAGAAGAAGTTTAAATTTGTACTTGTTTGGTAATATGAATACAAATACTTTAAAACTTTTCATGCTCTGTGAACTCATGGAAATAATTAGAGGTAATCAAAGGCAAATATATTGTCATTCTACAAAACATTATTTACAGAATTAAAACAACAGAATCAACCTAAATGTTTAGCAGTAGGGCAAGAGCTAACCATTTGTAAAATGGAAAATTTTGTAGTATTTCATATATGGTTTATAATTGTATGGCACTGTTAAAATATTTTTGTTATAACAAACATTCTTTCTTAAAGAAGAAAGAAATTCTACCAAATATTTAATTGCTGGTGTTAGTACTATTTGTAATATTTATTAATTCATTCAAAATTTTTTCATCTTTGCTACTGCAAAATTATTTTTCAAATATTGTGTGGGTATGTATGTGTGTGTGCATGCATAAAATCTAAGTAACTCTGAAAAATTGCTGAAGAAGAATATATCAAAATGGTTGTGGTGCGATAGCATGATTATTAACTTTTTGGGGGTAATTTTTTCTATATCCACAATATGCATAACACTTTCACAACCAGCAATGACAACGTTGTGGGAGAATCTGGATACACAACTTTGTCTACATCATGAGCTTAGTTTTGTAATAGAGCAATGTATACCTTTATATGCATATGTAAAAGAAAAAAATTTCTAATGTAAAAAAATAAAGTGTACAACCTGAGAGTTTTTAAGAATCTTAGACATGACTTTGCTAAACTCATTTATTTTAGATATGAGAAAGCTGAGGGACAGAGTTGGAAAAGATTCTTGCAGGGGCATGTGAAGAGTGTTCTTTTCCGTATAATGATACCAGAGTCACCAGCTTACTTCTGGTCAAACCAAACATAGCCAGACATTCAGGGCTAAATAAGAGTGTATTCTTTTGATTTAAGTACCCAAAACTTAAGTAAGCTACTTAAGTAAGCTGTTTCTGAGCATCATATAGCCAGGTGTACAAATTTGGGGTGGCTGGAATTATTTTGTAAGGAGACTTTATGCTATAGCTAATATTTAATGTCAACTTGATTGGATTGAAGGATACAAAGTTTGTTCCTGGGTATGTCCGGGAGGGTGTTCTCAAAGGAAATTAACATTTGAGTCAGTGGACTTGGAGAGGCAGACCCACCCTCAATCTTGGTGGGCACCAGCTAATCAGCTGCCAGCGTGGCTCGGATAAAAGCAGGCAAAGGAACATGGAAGGATTAGACTGGCTGCGTCTTCTGGTCTCCATCTTTCTCTTGTGCTGAATGCTTCCTGCCCTCAAACATTGGACAAGTTTTCAGTTTTTGGACTCTAGGACATACACCAGTGGTTTGCCAGGGGCTCTTAGACTTTTGGCCACAGACTGAAGGTTGCACTGTTGGCTTCCCTACTTTTGAGGTTTTGGGACTTGGACTGGCTTCCTTGCGCCTCAGCTTGCAGACAGCCTATTGTAGAACCTCACTTTGTGATCATGTGAGTCAATACTCCTTAATAAACACCCTTTCATATATACTCTTATATGCTAATATCTATCTATTAGATACTATTAGATACTAATATCTATCTTATTAGTTTTGTCCGTCTAGAGAACTCTAATACACACTGTAAGAGTAGTTGTTTATTTTTTTAATTATATTTCTTTGTAAGTGTAAAGAATGGAATTGCCCTCACATTAAGGATTATATTTATTTATGAGTAAGAAATTTTAAAATAATTCAAAAAATAGCTGCATTTTTTACATTGTTTACAGAGAAAAAAATATAGCTGTAAAAATAGCTGAAAACCATCATACATAGATTGCCCAAAGATCAAACAACAGCTATTTGTTTTGTTAATGTTGCAAAAGTGATTTGAAGAAAGATAGAGAAAGGGGAGTGGTCATAGAGAGAAAAAAATCTAGAATGGTGAGTTTTAACCTTGGTGTACATTAGAATTACCTGGAAGCTATAAAAATTCCAATGCCCAGGCTGCACCCCAGTCTAACAAAAACAATCCCTGAGAGTAAGATTCAGACACTGGTATTTTTTTTTTTTTTTAATGCTCCAGATGATTTCGAAGTGAAGCTAAGTTTGAGAACCACCAGTCTAGAAGTTTTTGATTAATTTATTTTAGTTTTTTGACATTGTTTAGAATAGCCTCTTATTAAATGTTAAGATTCTATCCTTTTAAATCCATGTGTGCTTTATCAGTGGCATTATTGGACACATTTACCTTTATTTTTGCTTTCATTTGTGCCTTGTCAACTACTGCTATTGGAATTTTAAATCATCTTTCACGTATGATATCCAAGGCTTGGCTGTTGACAAATATTTCTGTTCACTGCATGGTCAAAGACACTTTACAGTGGTTGAGTTCAAGCTACCATGGTCAATATACAACCAAAATACATTTAACTGGATTATAAACAACTGTCACAATGTCATTTTGCCACATTTTAGATTAGATTCTACCATAGAAAAATAAAATTGTATGCTTTACCTATTTAGTGAAAGAACAAGAAAAAGTCAAGGATCTTAAACCTTAACGTTTTCTAGGATTCATTCAAATTAGTTCTATTTTTTCCTCATTCTAAAAGGATCATTAACTTAGTCTTCTTTTAAGTGTCTAATAGTAGAACAGGGACAAAAGTGTAGAGACTTACTTGTTAAAATGATGTACATGTATTTTTAATACCTAATTTTAAGTTATTTAATGAATGGTATACAGAAAAGTGAAGACAGGATCTGTCACAGGATTCTGAATTTTCTTTTCTTGTTTTAATTTGAGAATAACTTCTCCACTGTAATTTATTAAAGTGGGCTATTACAGAATTGGTGCTTTGATCAATGTCTGGTATCTTGCTTGACTACTTATTAAAGTTAGTACTTTGTGACTATATCTGGTATGCAAATGTCTCTTTTTCTGATAAAGACATTCACACTTTTAGGCTTCTTGCATTTACCAAACTGTCAAATTGATAGCACTAAACAACTTCTTAATGAATGAAATGTCCTTCCAATTGTCACCTGAAGATCTATTTCCCAAACGCTTTTCCTTCATTTGTTATGAAAAAATGTTTTTAAATGTTTTGGACTGCTAGGAGGAGCAGCCCACTTTAGTGCATAGAGCTTAGGAGTTTTCAAGTAAGCTTAATGGGGGACAGTGCAAGTCAGGAAACATTTGTTTCAGGGCTAGGCCTCATTTCAGTCTGCAGTGCTATAGAAACTTCAGATGGGCTAAACTTGGAAATTTGTTTCTTTCCTTATTTCTGATAGAGACTTTCAACATTTTAGTCAAACCTGAGCATTGGGAACGATACTTGCTGCTATTTTGAATATGTATTTTACAATTGCATCTGAAATCTGATTGGTAATGTCTGTGGTAATGTATAATATAAAACACACACAAAAAAAGTATTCTAAAATTACTGGCATATAGTACTTATTTTGACATATAGTACTTATTACTGACATATAGTACTGACATAAAGTACTTATTAAAGACATATAGTGCTTTAACGGCTATGGAAGATGAAAATACTCAGATCTTGCTGTTTTAGCAGAATTTTTAAAGATAGAATTTTGAGAATTGTAATTGGGAAAATACCATAAAATTCCAGATTGAACACTATATTTTGAGGGTCACATAATCTAAAAAGGATTCTTATGGTCTAACAAATCATATTTTATCAAAATCAAATAGTGTTTTATGTTAAACATGTAAATAGTTTACAAGTCAAGAGAATAATAGCATTTTTAAAAAGAAAAATATCTCATGTGTTTGTGGGTATGCATATGTGTGTGTGTGGAATTGTTAATCTCCCCCCTTAGATTCCATTTTAAACTATTTTGTTAAACTGGTTATATAGATTATGTTCACACACAGCTGGGCACCATGGCTCACGCCTATAATTCTAGCACTTTGGGATGCCAAGGTAGGTGGATCACTGGAGGTCAGGAGTTAAAGACCAGCCTGGCAAACATGGTGAAACCCCGTCTCTACTAAAAGTACAAAAATTAGCCGGGTATAGTGGTGCACACCTGTAATCCCAGCTACTCAGGAGGCTGAGGTGGGAGAATCACTTGAACTTGGGAGGTGGAGGTTGCAGTGAGCGGAGGTCATGCCACTGAACTCCAGTCTAGGTGACAGACTGAGACTCTGCATATATATATATATACACACACATAGACACACACACACACACACAATGTTCACACTTTCTCAAACTATTAAATGGTGATAAATCATCAAATGTCACAATAAGTAAGGCAATGTATTTCCTGACATATGCATAAGGCATTTTATAAGTAATAAACCATAAAAAATCATCTGTGTAGAAACCATACACCTTTGCATTGTTTTTGTAAATAGTGAAAACATAGAATGAATTGCCTTTGAACTCACTCTGCAGTCCAATACTACAACTTACATACCTACACATTCACTTCTTTCACATTAATGTAGGAAAATATTTTTTGAACAGATGGCCTTTGCACAATTTTTAAACAATCAATGGGCTATATTTTAATTTACTTAAAAATAAAAAAAGTATTCATAGTTAGGACGGGAAAAAGCAAGCACTAGCTTCATCCTAGGCTTCTGACTGAACTTACATGACAAGGATCGAGGAAATCATTCTTTTCATTTAACCAGCTGATACGCACAGGAGAGCAAATCAGATACACAACACTAATAAAGGAATTAGCCAGGAAAATAAAGCTGGAAAAATCTCGGGTAGCAAGCTAGGCATGCCTGCTTATTGTTGTTACACTTTCTGTCACTATTCCTAGTTTTACCATTCTAATCAGGTTTTGAAAGTAGAGATTAAATGATAATATAGAAAAGAAAGAAGAAAAAGTATTCTAGTTGAAAAATCCAATCAGGAATCCACACAATTGTGTTTAGAGTACAAATATCTGACTTTGAGGAAGACTACACTACTGGATCATATTGTTGGCAAATCGTGGTTTATTTTTAATAGTATAATTGGTTTTACTGAGCCAGATGTTTAGGTAATGTATATCGTGGAAGATGCTTCATTGAGAAAGAGTTATGTGGTTTTTAAAGAGAAGACAGATGTTAAACATGCAGAGGGGCCCTAAGGAGTAATTTCTTGCTATGATGCTTTATGTAAAATAAAAATCTAAACTGAAATTGTTTCCTCCTTATGTTTTTCTTGAATAGCATGTGAGAAGTATGGAAAGGTAAGATATCCCCAATGCAAAGAACTGATTCTAGGAAAAGCGAGGTTTCTGCCTCGTCTTTCTCTCCCTCTGTTCCTTTCACAAACCCCTAATGAATCACTGCTATGTGCAAGGCACAGAGCCTAAAACTTGAGGGCATCAAATTGGAGCCAAGATTCCCTACATATCAATTTTTGGATTTTGGTTTTAATTCATTTATTAGACTTCATAATATTTTTCTCTCTATCTCTTTCTCTCTTTAATTCATTTTGGCTTCTCTCTACAATTCAAAACTTTAAAATTAGATCAATGGATAAGTCACAAATACAGGCTAAGTATAGTAAAGGCTAAACTAGGAAAAGACGTTTGGGGACATGTAGTCTGTACACCAACCATATAGATATCAGAATGTGTGCAACTGTGAAGAAGTACTTATACGATCTGTTTCAGTGAAGCTCATGGGGGTGTAGTTGTGGGAAGATGAGGGCTACCAGGAGCCATTATAGTCACAGAAATGATAAGACGGTAGAGATCTGAGCAGCGTGCAGAGACTCCTTGTATAGATGAAGTTGTGGGACTGTTAGCATCACAGTGGTACTTTTATTTTTCAAGCATTTATAACATTATTAACACAAGACATATTTAAGAAATACCAACTGTTTATACCACTTTGGATATTGGACAGAAAAGGAAAGGTCACCCTTAGCTTTAAGAATAGGCCTGGTGGTGTTATGTTTGTGAGAAAAAATACTGCCTGATGACTGGAATTTTAAGAAATCTGAAGATGAAGGTGACACTGTGAGAAAATCATTATAGAAACAAAACTATATTAAATAATAGAGTAGTTGAGTCCTTCACTGAGAAGCATCTAGAAAGATAATATGTTATTTAAACATGAGTATAGAAGAGGATATGATGAGATTTAGAAAAAATTTCTCTCTCTCATTGAGAGAGAAAGACAAACAATGCAAAAATTACACAAAGATTATCTGAAACGGACATTTTTGTTATTAAAACATTTCTTTTTTCATTGGTTCATATTACACAGGTTTAACACATATGCAGCTATCAAGGCAAGTGTAAGCATGCTTTCCTACAGAGGATCACAAGCTGGTTTTTTTTTTTTTTTTTTTACTTTTTATAGATACAGGGGGTAAAGTGCAGTTGTATTACACGGATATAATGCACAGTGGTGAAGTCTGGGTTGTAGCTTACCCAATCACCTAAACAGTGAACATTATCTCCAATAGGTAATATTTCATCCTTCACCCACCTCCCATTATCCCACTTTTCAGGAGTCTCCAATGTCTATTATTTCACTCTGTGAAATACAAATATTTTTTAAAAAAGGGAGAACCCCAAATATCACCAGGGCTCAACTGTCTATTTGCAAACATCGAATTTCTTTCTATTGTGCAGATATTCTGAAATTATGTTCAAACAGAAGTTATTTACACAATGTTAAGAAGAGGAAAATCAATAAAAATAAATATTTACACAAAGAGGGACACAGACACTCCTCTACATATCCTTAAAGTACTACCTAACAGATACAATGCTTGGAATGCTTCAGTGTTTTTTTTTTTTTTTTTTTTTTGGAGCATCATTAGAATTTGTCAAATAAAAATCAATCTCCGTCCGAAAGATTCCCTGTCCCTATTACAGCTCCATCAACCTGTCACTGTTGTGGTCTTGTGCAAGCTGCCAGCCAATTACAAATCAACCTTAACTATCTTCTATCTTAGAATCTCAGTTTATAAACAGACTTTACAAAAGCATCTTAGAGAAATATTATACTGTGTTTTACTGGAAAGGAAATTTAAGCTAAAAATATTGTTTACTTTCTTTACTATTCTCCAACTCAGGTTTGTGTTTTTTTTTTTTTTTAGTAATACTGGGTTAGAAAACATAAAGAAATTTTTCTTTATGACAGTATTTTGTATTTATTGATCCAAAGTCAGTTTTGTTTTTTAAACAATTGATGGTTTCTCTTTGGTGATTTAGGAGCATTTTGCATGTTTTCTGGGAATTTTGGTGGGGTAGGCACAGGCAGGCTTGTAAACAGGCAGAAGGCTAAAACTTCTTTTCTTCTGAGTTCTTAATGTTGACTTGTGCCAATATAAAATCCTCCAAAATAAGACAAATAATTCAGGATATTACGTTTTATTTTATGTAAGGAAGGAGATGCAATCAGGAAATAATTAGATAATTTTCAGAGGCAATGATTAACCATTAGAAATTGTATTGTTAGTAACACTCCAGTGGAAGGCATTTTGGTTCTCTTGTCATTAATTAAGGAAGTCTGAAACCAGAGCATTCTGTTATTTGTAGTCTTTGGTAACACTGTGCCAAGGAAGATGACAACTGGAGCATATGATGTGGTCACCTCAGAAATATCTTTACGTAGAAGGAAGAGGCATAGCATGGGTACATTTAAAGATAAATGTACTTATTATTGCAAACTTCCTCCTAGATCAGTTTGAAACCAGAACTATGTCCTAACATTAATATTTTATTTTTCACTCAACTCCTGTTTGTTTACCCTTTCCAAGTGCTGGGGCTGCTAGTAAACGATACGGCGACCAGAGGTTAAAGACTGATCATTCTTTCAGCCAAAGTTATTGAACATTTATTCTAAGAATTGAGAGGGGAAACAAAATTTTAAAAAAAGATATGCTCTGCCCTCATGAAATAAATCATCAATTTCAAAATACCAAATTAATAATGATCATCATCTTCACCATAGCAAACACTTATACAGCACTTTCTAAATTAACTTATTTTATCCTCAAAGCAATCCTATGAAGTACCACCTTCATTTTATTGATGAGGGGATTGAAGACAGAGAGAGGTTTAGCAATTTACTAAAGGGAACAAATCAAGGGAAGTTAGAAACCAGGCAGTCTGGCTCAGAACCCATGCACTAATCCATTTCCCAACACAAAGGCAAGGTGTTCTAATCCTGATTATTAATTGTACTTTAAAGCCATATTTCCATGATTGGAACATTTGCCACATATTTTAAGTAACTCTTTTGGAAGTCCTGGGTTTGATTTTAATAAAACTTTGCCCGAAAGTAAAATACAAATGTATTTTGAAAGAAAATAGAATCCCTTAATTTCTCCTTCTTGTATATCAATTAAATTATTTGAAATTCAAGAATTTTTTTTTTCTTGATTGGTCTTTTATGCTAATAATGAAATTGCACGTTTTGCTGAGTATAAATAGGAATCTGGTTAGTTTCATTAGAAACTCAGCAGTTCCAGAGTCCAATAATTTTTAATTAATCACAAAATACTTATGGAGCTTTAGGCCTGATAATTTTTTAGCTTAATATACAGCAGTCTTCATGCAACTCCACGGAATTTACTACAATATTAATCTTCAGAATTACAAGAGAGTTTATTTGCTGTCTGTCTCACAGTCATTAAATGTAGTTCCTCTATTTATGTTGAGAAAAGGCTTAAGTGTTCTTGAATTTTTTTTTTTTTTGGTGCTTTAAATTGGAAATTGGTTTGTGACAAACATTTTTCTTCTAAGGCTATTACCAAAAACACACATAAGGAAGTGCTAAATTAATCTTCTGTGTAAAAATTGGTTAAATTCAAGAATATTACATGCATCATTGATGCAAAGTATATCTAAATAGAGAGAAAGATAAAAGATTTGTGTGCCTACTTGTTTGAGGTTATGGACTGTGATCTTATCTACAGATATCTAATTTTATTCCCTAAAGATTGGTTTTCTTTTCTGGCATGACGACACCCATGATGTTGGTGTGTAAAATTTAAAATTTGTAGCTAGCTTTGCAGGTAGAAATATAAACCTTAATGAAAATAAGGTTTATACTTATCATGGCAGGAAGCAATTATAAGCAATGCTTCATTCTGGGAGAATAAAAGCATTTGTTCATTTTAGATATTTGTGTTTCTCTGAAAGCATTTACATGTAAAAATAGGTTATTGCAGAAGTTTATGAGATGTCCTCACCTTGGTAGCTGAAATTCTGCAAGTGCTTTACCACATTGCTCTTTGAAATAGAGATATGCAACTCTGGTTTCTAAATGTTGACAAATGTATGTTCATCTCCATCCTGGGCTATTTTTTCTGATGACAGACACATGGATTTCAAAACAATAAAGACACACAAGGCAGTCATTTGTATTAAGTGGAGGGAGATGTTGCAACAAATATAAACAGAATACCATTTCTACTGAGATTTAGAATTACTAGGAAATTATATTAAGCATATATAATTACATATGACTTTCTACAGACTGGAAGTCTAAAAACATATTTATAGATTTTTAACAAAGAAAAACATTTCTATTCCCATGCAAAAACACAGCAATCATTTCAATTGTTGAAGGGAAAATAATAGTGTTGGTTTCAATGATCCTTGAACATTGATAAGCACCACAGGAGCAGGAACATGGGGATTCTTTCATAAGATTTTTCTTTCCTTCAAATAAATAAATCTGATAATAGATGTTCTGATGAAAAATGATTTTCCATTTCTAAAAATGCAACACAGGTTTATACACAAACAAAATGTTTGCTGTTTTTTAAAAGCATTCATTTGTAAAGCATAATCATCAACTTCACAAATGAGCCGGCAACTTAGCCCATTGTGAGAGTTTTAGGTATAAAGGTACATACATTTAAATTTATATATTTAAAGCTCTATGAAAATCATGTGAAGAAAAATACATAACTTAAAAAGTTATTAAAAAGTAACAGTGTCTTAACAAAAATAATAAATATATGGGGGATAAGAGTTGGAAACCACAATAATAATAATATATGCTATATATATATTACATATCTGTATTTCTGTCATGCCAATTTATTTAACTGTTCTGAGCCTCAATGACCCTTACAAAAATAGTAATGGGAATTCTTGCTAAAGAGGTGATACAAGACTGGGATCATGCCTATAATCTCAGCACTTTGGGAGGCCAAGGAGGCAGGATTGCTTGAACCTAGGGGTTGGAGATCAGCCTGGGCAACACAGCAAGACCATGTTGTGTCCATAAAAAATAAAATCATTAGAACTGTGGTGGCATGTGCCTGTAGCCCCAGGTACTTGGGAGGCTTAGGTGGGAGGATCACTTGAACCTGGGAGGTGGAGGCTGCAGCAGTGAGCTACGATTGTGCCACTGTACTACAGCCTGGGCAACAGAGCAAGACCTCATCTTAAAAGGAAAAAAAAAAAAAAAAAAGAAAAAAGAAAAATACCCATGCATATACACACAAAAATTGGTGATACAAATGTTTTAAAAGATGTATGAATATCCAGACTGTTTTACCTAAAGCAATTTAGAATAATGCGATCGAGCTCTCTTTTCTTTATTAATTATTTCCCTTTTCCCCAATCCATGCACAACTCTGCTATTTCAGGGTAAAATATTATTAATGCCAATGTGGCAGAGTTGACATACATATGTCAGTAATAGGTAGAAAAAAATGTACAAGTCCCTGAGCAAGTTCCCCATTTTTGGTACCAGAAGCTCCCAGGGGTCATTTCTATTTATGATAACCATCAGCTATCCCTGAAGATAGATGTTGTGGACTGGGAGAACTCATTATTTCATCTCTTTTTTTTTTTTTGGAGATGGAGTCTCGCTCTGTCGCCCAGGCTGGAGTGCAGTAGCCGGATCTCCGCTCACTGCAAGCTCCACCTCCCAGGTTTACGCCATTCTCCTGCCTCAGCCTCCCAAGTAGCTGGGACTACAGGCGCCCGCCACCACACCCGGCTAACTTTTTGTATTTTTTAGTAGAGACGGGGTTTCACTGTGTTAGCCAGGATGGTCTCGATCTCCTGACCTCATGATCCCCCCGCCTTGGCCTCCCAAAGTGCTGGGATTACAGGCTTGAGCCACCGCGCCCAGCCTATTTCATCTCTTAAATTGTGCTTGATAAGTAGGATGACTTCTAGATTCAGGAATTAGAAAAGAATTATGTAATCCTTGTGTTAGATCACTGAAAACCTGAGTAATCACTCTCACCTTGTGGGACTTTTGAAAGTTAAAATATTTGTCAACGATTCATACTTGTATTTCCCAAGTCTAGAACAGCAGCAGAATCTTGTAAATTCCTTCTCAGGTATATCCTCTGCAAGGATATTCAATTATACCTTCTATCCTTCAAAGAAGGAACACCGTAGAAAGAAGTCCCATGACCCTTTTTCATTGAAATAGATGTGCACTTTATTTTAAAAACCATGGAATCTCTGTTTCCAGAGAATGGACTATGACTTCATACCTATGCAGAATTACTCTTACATACAGAATTCCCCAAATCAACTTTGTTAGCACTTAATGGATCCTAACTCAGCTTTTCATAGAAACCTTGTTGCACAACTAGATTATGAACTAATACTTTTATCTACTGGATGAGTATCTGATAAGGCCTTGCCATCATTCCCTTTACTAAAGATGCTGACTGAGAAGTTGGTACCATCCTAGAATGATTATTTTCCTTAAGTTTCATTCCCTCTCTTTTCTGTTATGAATAGACTATACCTATTACATAAGATATGCAATACAATTATACTTTTTAAACGACTCCAATCTATTTTCACAGATATGGCTCTTGGGGTCCACAGCCATTAGATGCCTTGTCCAAGGTCACAGAAATACTTTGCCTAAGGGCACGGCAAAGTATGGCAGAACAGCTCTTCTCATGTGCATTTCAGGGCTTTTCACTCCATCTTCTAATTTAATACCAGTATTTGGCAAAGAGTCATGTGAAAACATCATTATCATTGTCTGTTGTGTAGCCACCTATTCTTAATACATAGAGTTCTAGTTAAAATGTAAGAAAAATACATTAATATTATTGGAACTCAAATTGAATATGGAAAATGGGAATCCCCTTCCCCGCATTACAAGTATCTACAAATGTTACTCTACATGAGCAGCTATATTCAACAATATATTAACTAAAATAAGAAACAAAGATGCACACATTTTGTGGAGAGGATACTAAAGTGTGAATTGATTGAAACATATACTAGAATCATTTGAGGTGCTCATTAAAATGTAAATTCCTCTGCCTTGAACCAGAGTACTGACTCAGAATTTCTAGGAGTGGGAACATAAATTGTATAGTTTATTATAATCCCTATATAATTATTAGGCACAGAAATTAGATATAAGATGTTTAAGGCTTATACAATTTCATAAGAATTGTTAAACACAATTCTTAATATTTATCATGTTTTATACAGTGCAAATTTGTTTCCTTAAATTTATATATATATTTTTTGGTAAAATGAATACACCCATAAGCAATTCTATGCAGAAATCTCCAAAGAGTTGAGTTAATTTTTAAGGTTGTCTTATTCTACTATACCCCGTATATTAAGAATTCTATTGCAGAACAATATGTATTTATATCTTTGCTGGGTAACATCTTTGTTATTCAAACAGCTCTAATCTATTGAAGCAAACTCTTAGTAACTAGTCATTAATTCTTGGGTTACTATTGTAGTTTTCTTCAGGGAATCCTTTGACTGATAGACTCTATCAAAATGTGGATGGGAAAGCTCAAATCTGGAATATGGAGTGCTGCACAAGAAGAATATCATGTTGCTCTTTCAAGCTGCTTGTAAAAGCAGCTTTATCTGTAATATTGCTTTCACAAGGAATCATTACTATAAAAAATTTCAACAATATAGCATACATTAAAATTTGCCTTATTATTATTGATGGGTTCTAGCTTTATTATATCTTTTTCTCTTTTCTGTAAGTCTATGCTTCGACAGATGTGTAAACAGAGGCTTGTGGAGAGAAAGTTATTTGTCTAAATTTACTGGCATATTATATATAGAAATGAGTTGTTCTTATTCATTTATTCTTCTGCTGGTATATGCCTAAAAGTAAAGAAGACAAACTCTTTGTTTTTAAGTTGCCTCAAGTAGAAAGATTATATGTAAAGAGGCAATTTCAGCGTAGTTTTAGAGATGTTCTGATGGGATAAGTACAGGCTGCAAAGGGAACTTTGGGAGAGATGCCTAATTCAATCTGGTGGCTTCAAGGGAGGATTTGTATAGAAGATATCTATGTGGGCAAATGAAAGAAGAGTAGGCATTAGCCTGGTAAAGAAGTTGGCAAGATGGGGATAGGGTATTACATGGAGAGGGGCCAGTTTCTGCAAAGGCTGGAATAGGATTGTGCCTGGAGTATCTGAAATACTGTGAGGGTTCAGTTTGGCCTGAATGTAGAGATGGAAGACAACATGAGTCAGATCATTAAACTTTTTAAAATCATGTTGAGAATCTTGGTCTTCCATCTGCTGATGATCAAAAGACATTGAAGATACCGATTTCCATTTCAGAATGATCACTAGGTCTGTGGAATGGATTGAGATTGAGATGGAGCAGAATTGAAAGCAGTTTGATTTGTTCTAAGACTAAAGAAAATGATAACTCAAATCTAGATGATAGCTAGGCTTCATGTATACGCAAGTAGCAGAACTGGATGGGAGTAGTGATTTATGTGGGCAGTGGGGAAATGAAGAGTATAGCACGGTTTCTCACATCTTCCACAATTAATTGAACAGTGTTGCAATCTGAGATAGAAAATACAAGAGGAAGGGTTTTCTGGGCCTTTTACTACTTCAGTATTTTTTTTTCTAAACTATTCTTGAATGTACAATGTGTATATTCTTTATAATAATGGAAAGCGGGAATATTTACTTATTTGTCTAATGGTGATCAAGCTTTTCTCTTACAGATGTGTCAGAATTCTATTTTAGAAGAAACATTAATAACATTAGAACCTCTAACTATGATAAGCTATGGCTTAATCAGGGTCTAAACTAAACCAAGAATATACAAATTCCATATTGCATGACATTTCTAATCCAAATTTAATTGTATTGCAGATAGACTGAAGCATTTCTTTTTCTAAATATTATTGCAGCTGCCAAATATCTTTTCACAAAATACTTTACCTTATATAATTTATTAATGGAATATACTCTCTTTCATTATCTTGTAGTAATTTGGCATATTATCTTTGTTTACCAAAAATTTATTTCTGAACTCTGTCTGCATTATTGACCTCTAGAGCCAAGTGCAGTTTCTGGTGCTATGTACATTTACTAAAATACATCTGAGTTTTATTTTATGGCATTAATCTTAGGGTTTGCAACATACTTTTTTACACATCTCAAATGTTGGCAAATAATTTCCCCTTAAGAGACTTTTTTGTTTGTGAATACAATTAGCTTATCATTTAAAAGTGAGATATCAACTTGATGCAGTCTCTTTTTATACAAACATCAGGATGTGATTATCCAGAAAAAAAAAAAAAAATCCTTTTCTGCTTCCCCTCACTCTATTTTTTTCACTTGGTAATAAAGTTTCTTCAAAGGAGGTCATCTTGTCACTAACTCCTGACCACCTCAAAATCATGCTTCTACATACCACAGAATAGTTTTTTTACTCTTTCACTGGAATAACTTCCTTGTTATCAACTCCAGTGACCAATGTTTAGTTCTTGTATTTCTTTAATTCTCTTCGAAGTCAATACTGTGAAACATGCCCTTGTTCTTGAACTCTTCATATAATTTTCTCATGTTTTATTATTTTTTCCTTTTGACATTTTTATCTCAGTTAATTTTATTGGCTTATTTTCTGCTAGATTTCCTTAAACGCTGGTGTTTGTACTTCAGGTAACCCCATTTCTCAATCATTATGCTCTCTGAGGAAACTTGGCCATATTCATATTTTTAACTGCTACCTCTTGTGCTCATAACTTTCAAAGAGATGTCTGCAGCCTTGATGAATAGTTACAAATGCTGACTCCTTAAGAGATACATCAAATCTGTCCAAATAAAGAAATTGACCATCTTTTTCCTTTCCTTATTACCTATTTCTACTCCTTCATAACTAATTTATTTCAGAAATACTGTTATCTGCTTAGACTCTCAAGCCATCATAAGTAATCTATCAAAATCAGATAGCGATTGGGCACAGTGGCGCACACCTGTAATCCCAGCAGTTTGGGAGGCTGAGGAGGGTGGATCACCTGAGGTCAGGAGTTCGCGGTCAGCCTGACTAACATGGTGAAACCCCGTCTCTACTAAATACAAAAAAATTAGTAGGGTGTGGTGGCACATACTTGTAATCCGAGCTACTTGGGAGGCTGAGACAGGAGAATCGCTTGTACCTGGCAGGTGGAGGTTGCAGTGAGCTGAGATTGCGCCATGGCACTCCAGCCTGGCAACAAGAGCAAAACTCCCGTCTCAAAAAAAAAAAAAAATCAAAAAAAAAAAAAAATCAGGTAGCTTAATGTTTAAGAATGTGGATTCTATAGTTGATCTTCCTGGGTTTATATCCTAGCCTTGTAACTTTGGGCAAGTTTTTCAACCTTTCTGAGTCTCGGTTTCCTCATCTGTAAAATACAGATGATAATAGTTATACCTCATAGGATTGGTTTGAGGATTAGTTTTGATAAAGACTTAGAACAGTGCCTAATATAGTATATGTAAATTATTATTAATAACCTTCTCCTTCTCTTCTATCACTTGCACAGCTTATATCTAATTAATCTTCCAATTTTATTTACTATATTTCCTACTCATCTCTCCTTTCATTTGTCTTTACTTTTCCTGCTGTCCATAAGAAGAAGGATATACCATCTTTTACTTCTTTATTTGCAGTGCCCAATGCATAGTACGCTCTCAATTGCTGTTCAGTCCTAAATAAATTAATGGATTAATGTCATAAAATCTGGTTCTGAAAAGGTGACTCCAAAACATTTTGCCAATTACTAGAATGTTTCTATATCTTCTTGAGGAAATTGTTTCAAAAGATTGATTTTTTGGTCACAAACATATTGGTATATTTGTTAATGAGTTTTACTGTTTGCAAGGCTGCAGTAATGTGACAGTACTAATGGCGAGCTTACAGACTAATCAACATCAGTATAATAACTGAATATTTTGGTACCTTGGGCAAGTTTTTGTAGCATTGAGGTAGTCACATACAACATCTCTGAATTCGATTTTCTTCTCTAAAATTAGTAAACTGGATTACGATGGTCTCGATAATCCTTTAACATTTATGATTCCAATAAATTTGAGCAATTACTCAATGCTTAAAATGTGAGACACTGAGAGGAACACATCGTGTAGAAAATTTCAAGCAGGAGAATACTAGACTGATAACCTTGGTTTCCCTGTCTGTTGCTTCGTTCGATGAGACGGCCAGTAGACAGAATTTTACGGAAGGCAGCTCTTTAAATTGAATTCAGCAAGATTTCTCCTGTCTTAGCATTCATTTGCATCTGTTTCAAGCACCAAACTTTTCTGTCCAAAACTGCAAAAAATTTTAGCTTAAGCTGATTATCACATTAAAGTGTAGAACTTGAGCCCAAGAAGGGCTTCACAGAAACTGAATCCCTACCATTTAGGATGATATTGGCTCTTAAAAATGACAAGTTCTACATTTTACTGTCGCTTTTCCCTCTGATTATTTCATTGGAGGATTTTTTAAGGCAAAATATTTTACATCAAATTTGATTCATCATTCCACTTCAAGTATCAAGTCTTAAATGCAACCTTTTAAAACTACTGAATAGTTAAAATTTCTTCTGCTGATTAATATGGCAAGCTTTTGTGTAATAAAAATGAACTGCAAAAATGATTTCTGGGACTTGGGAAAATATTTTTCTGTGGAAACTGAGCAGTGTTTATATCAATGTTGAATTATTTATGAGTTAGCCATATTAATACTAAATTTTAACTGAGAACGACCCAACAATTTTGGCCAACACGCTGTTTGCTTAAAATTATTATTATTTTATGAAAGACATTCACATTATGATTTCAGTAGAGAAACAGGAAAGTCATTCCAGTTCTATCACAGTCTATAGAAACTTGTTTTGAATACAACATGAAATCATCTATTTTACGTTAGCATTGTCCTTCATCTGAGAACTTTCCGCTCCAAAGGACGGTGGATTTTTCACAATACGTCCTTAGGAAATAAAAGTTACCATTCATTAAGGCCTTGCTTAATTTTCTCTTGGTTACCAAGAGCAAATCAATTCAGGAACTCACATTCTAATGCAGAAGATTTATGTATCATGTTTCAAAGATCACATTTAACTAAAGCCGAACTCTAGTGTATGGTAGCTTACTGTTTCATAGACTGGAATCTGCCCTGTGCTCAAAAGCGTAAACTATTATATTGTCGTAATTATCCAATAGAATTAGAATTTCAAACATGCTGTTCTTTCCTCCTGACTATAAACTGATGTTCCTATCAGGCTATTTTCCTAATTTTTTAATTCAGAAAATACTGTTAAAACCAGATACCAAATGATCATAGAATAGCCTCTAGCATAAATCCTATCGTTAAGTTGGTGGCTAATATTCAGCCCTGAGTCTCTGCTTTTCCATTTTCTACCTGGATGATCTTCAGAAGCTTCGCTCATCTGCCTAAGACTTTGTGTTCTCATCTGCAGAATGAGAAGAACTGACTACTCTGCAAGCGTAGTTGCTGACCACTTGGAATTGTCTGGTAGATGAAAAGTGAGATATCGTATGCACAATGCCTGGCAAATACAACACACTCAGCTAATTCTATCTATTATCACTGGTCGTAGTTGAATGGTTATCACCATGAAAGTGACTTGAAAATTTATTAGAAATTACAAGTTTTGCTTATGGTAGCGGTATGATTATCATTTCATCAAAGAACACAATTATGCAGTTAGAGCTAATCATATTCTCATAAAAAGTGCTTCAACTTCTAAGGGATGTATTAACATTTCCAATTTTTTTCAACCACTGCTTAAGTCTACTTGGCAGTAATGCATGTACATGCACGTACACACACACACACACACACACACACACAGTACTTACTCTGTGAACTTTGGCTATCTCACTTATCAATATTTTATATACTCAGATAATTTGTAGACCAAAGGGTCTTATCCTAATGCTATGGACTATTCATCTCCTTTTATATTATCATTCCCTGTTGGATATAATCATTTCCTAGATACTTTAATTTGCTTCTCATCAAACTAGGTTGAGTATACACAGACAAGGAGGGTAGATATTTTAAGGAAATGGGCAACTGTTAAAAAGGAAAAGACACAGGAATTTAAGGCCCAAATTATCCCACCTACAGAGGACAAATTCATCAGCTCACCACTCGAAAAGCTCAGAGAGGGAACAGTTGACTCAATCTGTTTCACCATAGGATGTAGACCATTATTTTCAATGAAAGAATCATTCAAGTGAAGATATTATAAGAAACTTTGTGGCTAATTAGTTGTTCACATATATCCTACAGATCCCATTTAGTTCTTCCTGAAATCCAGTTATGCACAGATACATAAAATTAATTCTGAGCTGAAAAGATGATATTAATGTTCCCCTCCATTACTGTGGGTGAACAGTTAGGTTGAGGATGTGTTTGTGTGTAGGAGGAATAGGTTTCTGGAGCTTCTGACATCACCAAGAATGCTATAATTTAAGGGTGTGATGGTTGTGCCTCTCTGACTGTCGTATCCCAGTACCTATGATTGCAACACCTCTCCTTTTGTGAATCATCAGGGCCATTTATATTCTTGTCCTTGCAGAGTTTTCTAGTTACTTTTATTTAAGCCTGAAATAAATTTTACCTTATAAGAATCAGATCATAATTGGTTGGAGGTATATCCTGCTGTCGATTTTCAAGTTATATGAAAACAACCAAACATGCCACAAAAATTTGTATGACAATTTTATAAGGTCTCTGAAAAAGTTGGAGATCTGTGAAAAAATCATTAATAATAAAGATATCAGGGGAAACATTAATACAAATTTTTATTGTAAATTTTCTCTGCCAGGTTGCAGAAAGTTAGCCAATTAAGACTTTTGTAAATTTCAAATCATGTATTTCTTCAGGAGTTTGGAATTTGGTATTTAGGAACCAATATACAAGAATTATTCTTTTTTAGTTGCTCATTACTTCTCAGAGGCCTCTGCATCTGCCAGCCAAACTAGGATGACACTGGATGTTGACATTAAATTTAATTCAAATAATTTTTACTGAGCACTTATTAAGTGTTACCATTCCATGACCTGGAATTCAGGAACAATAGAAAACAAAGTTCTGAACCTTCTAAGAAGCCTACACTACAGATAGAGAAACCTGCAAATATATAACAATATAGATCTAATGTAGTAAAAAAGTTGGTGGCACAAATAGTGAGTATGTTAGCAGTCATAAAAAGAAGAAAATTATAGGTGTTGACAGGTTAGGGAGAACTCCTTGGAAAAGGCGAATTTTGACTTTTTACATGAGGAGGGAAATAAATGGATATTTCAAGTGGTACCAACAGCATGATTAAAGGCAGGGAAGTGAAACTGAAATATCGATTATATGAATTGTTTTATACCATCATTTTGTATATGATGTTACAGATATCTATAACACTAAGTCTTATTTCTTCTATATAATTACATATTTGGAGACCTACTGTTCAATAAATCATAGAGAGACTGTACTTAAAAATAATCTCTTATACATTTCAAAATAGCAAGAAAAGATGAATTATAATGCTTGTAGCATAAAGAAAAGATAAATACTTCAGGTTAGAGATCTCCTAATTACCCTGATTTTATCTTTATGCATTATATGAATGTATTACACTATTACATGTACCCCCAATATATGTACATCTGTTATGTATCAATTAAGAAATCTATCTGTATAGCTTTTTCTAAGTAACATACACTATGTTTTGAAAGGCATTTCTCATTGATTGGAGTAAGCGACATAGAGGAAAAATGAAAGAATAGCAGCCATCCTACAAAGTTCGGAGATAAAATCCTGGATTGTAAACTTCAAGAGCTGGATATTTAGAGATTCACATTTTTGGTTTATCAATATGCACAATAACATTTGCAAAACATTAACAACATTGCAAAATCTCCAACTGAAATGAAGATACTAGAGAGACAAATCTCTACCCAAGATAACCCTGCTTTATGCAATGTTAATGCATTACAAATTCCTTAGAGTGATTTATATTTCATGTCTCTGAAACAGGTAAATCTGTTATTAATATTGTAAGTCTAGGTCATTTGCAGGTACATATTTTTTTCAGATAATACTCTTTCTATGTGCAAAAGTGTAATAAATCCTCTCTCTTCACAATTTGTGCTTTAGTAGCAAGTCCTCATTCTGCATCCCAATAAAGTAAAATGTCATAGTGAGTAAAGCACTATACTCACATAACTGATGAGATCTTAAAAGAATCTGCCAGAAAAAGACTTTGAAATAGAGATAAAAGGGAAGCAAATTCCTGGCTAGTGATCTATCTACCTAAAGAGAGATCCTTAAATGTTGAAATAGTGTACACACAGTAAGACCTCTCTGTTTCCCCTGAGCGGATTTCTCCTGTGCTTCTTGAGAGAAGGTTCTTTATTGAGTTCTCTTCTCTCTAATTATGCATGCAGAATGGCTGGGTCACCTTAATCTGGTAGGAAGTCAGAGTTTCTGTGTGTTTTTACTGTGAGGTGATTAGGCCAACACTTAATACAAAGATTGTTCATTGTGAAGACTGTTTATCCTCTTTGGCTCTCCAGGGGAATTTAGTGTTCTCTATGCCCCTCACTTTGGATGCATTGAGAGATGGGAGGGCAACAAATAGTGTTGGAGGGACTTTTGGCACTATTCTTCACCTAATATCAATCTCGTTGAAGTAATACACAAGATGATGGTATAGAAACGTTTGTATAACTAATCAGTACTCTACAATACCTTACATGTGTCAAGAATTCAAGATTATGTTTGATTCAAGAATTATCGAAGTAGCAGTCATTTCTAATACTGTTCTTCTCAGTTTTAAACTCCTTTGTGTTTTAAACACTGAAAATTACAATTTTTAAGTATAAGCAATATGGCATATTTAATGCATTTTGTTTTATTTGAATCATTTTTGTCCATCAGGGAGAATATCTCTCTGGATTTTGTTTATAAGTATACTGATTTAACAACTATGTGCTGTAGTAAAGCCAGCAAATTTTCTGGCAGATCTGTTCATATTCAGGGATATTGAGCAGCTCAATTGGAAACTTAATCTGACTTAAATGTTCTCTGAAATAACTGTCATTATCTTCACATTTGATTTACACGGTATACCTATTTAAATATGCCATCAAATTACGTCTTTGGAACCACACAAAGTCTGCTTTTACGCACAGATTTTAATCTCTACAGTTATATAAAATAAATCTTGAGCAAACAGTTGGATTTTGTAGAGAACCCACTGTGCTGAATTTGCAAGAAGTTGACTGACAGATTTTATTTTCAAGAAGTGGAAAGCTTTGTCAATCAATTGTTACTTTATATTAAGAATATGCAAAGCAAGAGCCAAATGCAGGAGCATACGCTTGTGATCCCAGCTACTCCTGAGGCTGAGATGGGAGGATTGCTTGAGTCCAGTAGTTGAAGACTAGCCTAAGGAACATAGCCAGACCCTGTCTCAAAAATCATATTCAAAGCAGGAAAAAATATGAATATGTTTATGTCCCCTCAGATTGAATATGATGGTCAATACTGTGAATTATTCACTATTACAATCACCCCAAACCCAAATCCTCTATGAGTTTAGTTTTTAAAAATTAATCTAGGTGTAGCAGGAGGCATAACAAACCACTAGGGGTCAGCAGACACTGGGAATATGAGGCACTCTTGCCCCAGTGTGGGAATCAGAAGATAAAAGACCTGCAGATCCCTGGTGGATGTATTAATAGAACAGAATTGTTCTTTACCATACACTTAAATTTGCATTCAGATTATAGTGAAAGCAGAGTACCATACAGCTAACGTGGGACCAATCAGGACTTCATAGATTTTCAGTGTTTCATTCTTAGATCCACTTCCTTTGAGTATGGGAGTGAAGAAAGGGGATTAGGAGAAATTGAGAAATCCCAAGTAACTGTAAAGAAGCAAAGGTGGACCCATCTATGGAGGAATCAGCAGCAAACGATGTATAATTCTATGGCTAACTCCATAGATTTATGAGACTTTTCTCTAATCCAGAGCCTCTCAATATATGGTCTCCAGACTAGAAAACATCAGCATCTCCTGGCAATTTGTTAGAAATGTAAATTCTTGGCCGGCGCGGTGACTCACCCTTGTAATCCCAGCACTTTGGGAGGCCGAGGCGGGAGGATCAGGAGGTCAGGAGATCAAGACCGCCCTGGCTAACACATGAAATCCCGTCTCTACTAAAAATACAAAAAAATTAGCCGGGCGTGGTGGCGGGCGCCTGTAGTCCCAGATACTCGGGGGCTGAGGCAGGAAAGTGGCCTGAACCCGGGAGGCGGAGCTTGCAGTGAGCTGAGATCGCGCCACTGCACTCCAGCCTGGGCGACAGAGCCAGACAAACCAGAAACTCTGGGGCTGGATGCCAGCAACCTGTGGTTAGTAAGACCTCCAGGTGATTCTAACGCAAGTTAATATTTGAGAACCACGGCTCTAACCTATACTCGAAATGGTGTGAAACTGGCCAGGAATAGCAGGAAGAACATCATCATATTTACACTAAAATATATGATTGAGTTAGTTTTCTTAACTACTAAGTAGTTACAGCCTTTTGAATCCTAAACTCCTATTTAATATTTGGTGTGTATTTGTGGCCAAGATTGAGCTTTGAATTATCTCCAGTTCAGCAGGAAAACAGGCTAACCCTAGTGGGAGTAATGACAAAACACTTTTAATTCTCATGTGATGCACATTAAACATATAGGCCTTTGAGGATGTGAATTACTTACCAAGGTCAAGAAGTCAAAGGAAGAGATGATCCCAGAACACCTCCAAGCTTTTGTCTAACTTGATCTCATAATAACTGGGAAAGAAGGGAAATTAGTAATGCCTTGTATGGAAGCCCAAATCACAACAGTTTCTGAGCCATATGATGTGGGTGTAAAAACCTGCTAGAAATCTCCTTTTCTCCTGTATATAACTCCAGTCCATATCTTTAAAATCTCACTTCAGCCAGTAAGTATTATGAGAATCATCTTCATTTCCTGAGTGATCTAATCTCTGTACTCACAGGATGACCTACAGTCATCCCAACAGATGCAAGCTGTTTCCCCATTTAGAAATAGATGGAGATGATAATTTATCAACCTCATCAGCAGCTGTAGCAGCAGAAACGGTATATGAAATACACAGTATACAGAAGGTATTGCAAGATACCTTCTAGGTACAAAGCCACAAAGTCAAGGGACCTAACAAGTTAGTTGTAAAAACAAAGTGGTGCTCAAAAAAAAGTATATTATTCACAATCACCAAGATTTTGGAAACAACTAAGTATGCAGCAGTGGATTAACAGATAAGAAAAATGTGATTATTTGTCTCTTTATCTATCTTAGATACAGTTACAGATATGGAATAGCATTTAGCCTTAACAAAAGAAACAAATCTTGCTATTTGAAACAACATGGATGAACCTAGGAAACATTATGCTAGATGAAATAAGCCAGACACAGAAAGACAAATACTGTGTGATCTCACTTAGATGTGGAATCTACAGAAGTCAAACTCATAGAAAGAGCTTAAATTAGTGGTTCCCAAGATCTGAATGGGAGAAGGAAATGAGGGTATTTTGGTCAAAGGATACACAGGCTTTTGATTGTAGGAGGAACATGTTAATGATAATGTATTATATACTTGAAATTTGCCAAAGATTTTAAGTGTCTTCACCAATGAAAAAAGTAACTATGTGAGGTGATGGATACATTAATTAGCTTGATTGTGATAATTACATTGTATACACATAGCAAAATATCACATTGTACATGTTAAATACACATAGTTTTCTTTGACGCTTATACCTCAATAAAGCAGGGAAAAATTACAAATGTTTTCAAAACTATAGACAAAAGAGTGAAACATTCGAAGGAGCAGTGATGGGCTTTAGAAGATGCCACCCAAAAATATGGTGTCCTGGCATAGTGACTATTTCAAGCTGAAGCAATTTAAGAAATTGCAGGTATATGCCGGACTCCCTGACCTTCTCCTGGAGCAGTCATAAGACCCTCCTGTGAGAGGTGACCTCCCTACCCTCAGAGGGGAGGGGCACCCTTATCTCTGAAGATGCAAGGACACCAAGAGAAATCCCGATGCACAAGCCTTGCTACATTTCTCTCAGTTTACTGCTCTTAGCTCACACTCCTTTGTTCTATCACATTTTTCCGTGAGTTTTCATTTTTCATCAAACTTAGCACAAAAACACTCAGACAAGAAATGAGAAAGGTAGAAAGAAACTATATTCTTCCTCTCCTGCAGGGATAAGTGGCAGAAAAACACAGTATTAATTTGTAAAAAGTGTGAAATTTAGAAATCCTTTCTCACTATTAGTTACTCTTTCACATCCAATAAATAAACACAATGGTTATTCTCTTAATCCAATAGAAACTAACTTTTGTAAATTCTTGTGGTACAATATGATTGAAATTTTAACATATTTGGGTCTCACTATTAATCACATATATGGGGATTATAAGGAAAACTTCATACTAGAATTTGCATATTCTTATAAAATACTTTTATTTCTCTTGGGGGAAGCGATTTATTACAATCTATTTTCTCAGATATATTCATCTGATTTCCCATTAGGTTTCTTGTATTCTTTGTCAAACTGGGATGCCTTGATGCCTGAGGGTAGAAGAGAAAAACACTGCAAAACAAGCACTAGCATTCTATCTCCTGGTTTTCTGATGACCTCCAGAAAGTGCTATAACTCCAGAGGCTACTAGAGGCCAAGGCTTTTGTCTCATTCATCTTCATTTCTTGAGTTCCTGAGCACAGCAAGTGGCTGGCACAGAATGAACATCCCATGAATATTAGATGGATGAATGACTAGATACACAGGTTACAGGCTGTGGCTATCATACATTGCTATACTTTTAAAAATAGGCACAGGCTGATAGCAGGAAAATTAAGAATGCTATAAATCCAAACCTCTCACGGTTTACCTATTAAGGAATCGTTTGACTTTTACAACAGTATTTTGTGACAGTTTTTTTAAGTATGAAAGCTAAGTTGCAATGAAACAAATGCATTAGTATATCCTTCTCTGCACTGAGAAAATGTGATGATTTCCATCTCATGAAAAACCCTGACTCAGAGGTACAATGTCACTACCAGGTGGAAATGCAATCTCAAATTTTCTCCACTCACTTTGAATGATTCAAAATTATACCTCCAATACCTAGGATAGTGTCTGGCACAAGGAAAGTTCACAATAACTATTTACCAATGACTGAACAAATATGAACAAATAAAGAAAACTTGTGAATTATACATCCATATGTTGAGCTGCTCACCATGAGGGGTTTTTAGGAAACTCCCTGTAATAGAAAGAAATGGCTTATAATTGCATAGCACTTTATTTAAGTAGAAAATTTTTATATGCTTAAAATGGTGGAAATCATTTTTTTCTCAAATTGTTCAAATATTTTCAAATAACTATTCTATTCCCTTTACTCCCCAGAGAGTCTCTCTTGAAAATGGTATAAAAAGAAAGAGTTCTGCACGTTTATTTAAACTTCTAAATGAATAGAAAAGAAAGTTATGAGGCTATATTGAACTTGAATGCCAATTGGTTGGTTCTTTACAATAAATAATTGCAAATTCTCTTTATTCTTTACTTGTCTTTCATTGTGGACTTTAAACAAAACACGATCTTCTCTTTAGAGAACATCCACTGCTTATCCTAACACCCTAATTTGATCATTTAAAATGAGGTATTTCCATTCGAGAAGTGCTATTTCAGGGTTGCTTTTCCAACTCCATCCATGTGCTTATTTGGGAAAGTCCATATGAAAATGACATATTACTTTGCCTCTTCCCTCAGAATTTGTTCTCTCTCAAACTGATAGGATCCACAAACATAAAGGCAAACTGTTCTTGCTCTAGAGGCAGGGAGCTATGAAGGCATGTTTTATCCTGAAATGACTCCCTGGAGACCTACAAGAGCATGTGTGAATACAAACAGCCTGAGCCTTCTGTGGTTGACTACAAAGTGCTGGCTTGTAAAACCATTTCCTGTTTCTTCACATAAAATAGAATCAAATAGCATCAAGCAAGATTTAGAAAAATTTGCGGGTATATCAGCCCGCAATGATATTTGACCAATTGAACATGATTAACTGTGCATCTTTCCTTTGACCACGTCTTGTGAGTCTCCTTATTTAAAGCAAAATACGAAATGGGGTGATGGGAAATTCCAATCATTTTATTCTGATCACTGGGCTAAGAGATAACAATCTCTGGTCAATTTCTGACTGACCACTGAAGGTCGTGCTACCTCATTTTTTTCTGCCATTGGTAAAATAGAAATAATTCTATTCGCTGCATGCCTCACTAAGCTATCTTGATAATACATTGTCCTTTTAGGGATATGCAAACTTTAAAAAATAAGAGAAAATGAACTCCAGTTTTAAAACCAAAAAAAGGCCCTAGAGCAAGCAGAACCTGTAATTATTGGTTATGGCGTGGGGGTGAGGGGAGGGTGGCAGGATGGTGAGGTGATGAGTGATGAACGGACCCAAAATCCCTCTATAGACGCAGCTTCTACCTCCAGCTACATGTGAGACTGGCTCTGCATTTGGAAAAGATTGTTAAATTATCTATGCTTTGATCTATTCTTCCCAACTCTCCTTTATCTTTATACTCCTATGACTATTTCTATTTCATTTTGTTAATACTATTAAAAAATCTGACAGTACAACAAATGATGTGGCACCTACAATAGCTGAGGTTAAGAAAAGAATTTTCTCTGAAATAAAGCATTACACAAGAAAGCATCCTAAGAAGATGATATTTTCATTACTTCACGGAGCACTTGTTCAGGCAACTCCCATTAATGCTAATAGGATCTAATCGGTGAGAGAATAAACACCTTATAACACATTACATTTAAAACTCAGCATGAACTGAAAAACAGCTATTTTACTCAGTTAGCAGGATGGATGCTTTTAGAGTAAAGGGAAAACCTGCTGTTGAGTTCACAATTCCTCTAGGTATAAAGGAAAGAAATTGTTTTAAATGTTATTTGTATCTTTAACCCACTACTGTGCTCTAGCTATAATTTGCAGCAACATGTCAGTTAAGTAATAACAGATGAAACTACAACAGTGTTAATCAACACACAAACATTGAGTGTGCAAAGACTGAAGTCTGGGCAAGAATGTATTATACTTAGAGAAATGACTCTCTTCACCTTTCTGTTTTCTCTTGCTTCCGCCTCCTGTTAATTTTTCTACATATTTCATCTATGTCCTCAATAGAAAATAGCTAATTTCTATAAAACATTGTGACTGATCTGTAGAGCAGAAAGTAATGTTTTATTAAATCCAATAACAGGATAGAGGTCCCCCTTAAAATGACATGCTTGCTAATTTCCAACATCGCTCAATTATAGTACAGTTTGAATGTGTCTTCCTTTCAAAATTTCCACATCTAAATCTGATGTGCAACTTCTGCTTTCTCTTCAAAGGGGTCAGCCCTTGTTTCTCTAGCTTCTGACATCTTAATGGATGTGGGGTCAGTTTCACTCAGATACCAATCTTGTTAAGATTCAATTCCTACATCAGAGTACTTTTTTTTTAATCCAAAGTCCAATAAAAAGATTACATCTAAATGCTAGAGCCAAACAGAAACAGGCATTGAAACAAAAATGGTGCCACAGAGTCAATGAGCTACGCACCTCTCGTTGATCAATCCCAAAGTGTATCCCTCACTTTTGAATGACACTCAGCATCTGCCTTGTCAGTCTCTCTGGTCCATCCCTTTTTATAGTCTTCATCAGCCACAGATACACTACCAATAACAGTTCCATTTTCCTCCCTGCAACTCACTAAAATGCTATGTGTGTATCACTTCCCTTCATCAGGCTGTGGTAAAGTGACTGACTCTGATAACATACTTCCTGAGGGAAAGCTACAAGAGCCACTCTTCTTTCATTTCTGTTGAATTCATTCATTTGACAAATATGAAATGTGCACATTGTACTGCTGGGTACTGTCATGGAATCCTCTTTTCACACTGAGAGTTTTTGGGAGGCAAGACGTGTTTGATTTAGAAGAAATCAAGCTCTTTGGGGATTCTGGGTTAGCCAGGCGGTTACCCTGGCAGGCTAGAGAGAAGGACATTTTTGAGGAGGCATGACTTTTAGATTTTTCTAACTCATCCTGCATAGAATTGGCAATGCCATTTAAACTAAAGAAGAACTCTATTTACTTCCCTAGTAGTAGATGAAGGAAAAGAAGGAAATGGTTTCTGCAGTGGTTTTGATTGGTTCACCGGTCAGAAATAAGACTATCTTCCTCTGTTTCTTCTCTTTCATCCAACACTGTGATTTAGGCTAGTTTCCACAAAAGTGAGACAGCATGGCTGTTTTGAACACATCTGTAGGTTTTTCCTATGGTTCCTGAAGTGGATCTTGATTACCCACATAAACACATGTTCTGTTGGAAATCCTACTAGCCACTTCCTTCAGGCAATTCTCTGGAGCACTTAGTTACTGGCTACAGAAACATTTTTTTCTTTGTAGAAATGAGAAAAATATTTAAAAATCATATAGTCAGAACAACTGCTTCATCATAGAAATGTGCAAATGAGTCCCCAGGAGTTAAGGGCTCTTGGTCTCTGATATAAAACATGTTTGTGACAGACTCTGAGATCAGAGTCTGTCTCTGAAATACTGCCATTTCTCTCTGTCCTGAGAAAGGCTGTATCTAGAAATCTCTAAGACATATAAAGGTGAATAAAGCTGACTGCCTCACATTCTTAATATACTACTCAAGTCTCAAGTCAATATTAATAGATGTCAATCACGTGATGACATTCTATACCACAGACCATACAAAGAACATGTAGGAAGCACCTGTTAGTCTTTTTGGCACTTAAAATTAAACTTAGTAGAACAGCTTCATTCTTAGTTGCCTAGAGTTATTTTAAGTAGAGCACTTTTTTTAAAGATTGGTAAATAATTTATTCACATCCTCAGGCTGACTGTGAAACCCATATCACCCTTAGATGTACTGGATGCTTTAATAGCAGCAACAGGGAGAAATTGGAGGGAACAGAGAGTTTTAATTGCTTCTATTAGGACCACAACAAACATATCTATGAGTTTCTGCTTGTCATTTTGCCAGGGCAATAGAAGTGAAGATTCTTTTGCAGTGAGGGCCAAAAAGGAAATGGAGGCTCAGGGACAGTGTGACCTACAGAAACCGACTTTTACAGAAAGTTAAATCAGAGGCAGAACCTCTTCAGTTAACATTAGAGTAGAATGGAGAATGATTTCAGTCATTGAGCTCTTATTGAAGTTCATGATGCAAGCCCAAGGGATTTTGCTCAAGTACCACCAAGGCTGGCTAAATTTGATTCATTCACAATTTACCTCTCTATCTTTGACTTTTTAAGACTTATTTTTATTTAACAGAAGGAAAATTAAAATATAAGTAACTATACAGCAATTAGGTAGATTTCTTATAATTCCACATATATTTTATACCTTTTTAGTTAATTGTTTTGATTCTAGTGCCAGTGTTTATAGTTTACAATTACTTAAGAATATCAGTTGTGAGAGAGCTGTTATCATTTCTGATTTTGATAACATAATCTAGATCTCATGGGCATAGTGAGACAGAGGAGAAAAATTAAAACAAAATATAAATATCGTCTTATATTCACTGAGAGAATCCAAATGATGAGAGCACAATTTTTAAAGACAAGTATTCATATTTGATATTACATTGCAGGTAGCATGAAATACATGTTATAGCAGGTACAAATGTATAGAGTGAATAATTTCTCTCATATGCTAAATATAACTTAAAAATCTATGTTGTGTTTTGCATTCCTAGCCATGTAGATAAGTATCATGTGGGTACTTGATGAATGATTTCTTGTCCAAGAATTTGTCAACCCAACTCTCCAAATCGTAATTTAAACATTTCCAAGGTCTTAGATCTTGTGGGAGGAGATGTTTCCCAGGAGACAGAATAATTTTAAAAAATACAAATAAAGGACATGAATGTATATGGAAGGGTATGGCAGAAGAACATGATGGTTTCTAGTGTTGCATCAAAGATTTAG
This sequence comes from Piliocolobus tephrosceles, assembly GCF_002776525.5. Classification (NCBI taxonomy): domain Eukaryota; kingdom Metazoa; phylum Chordata; class Mammalia; order Primates; family Cercopithecidae; genus Piliocolobus; species Piliocolobus tephrosceles. Next base: position 983,591 of record NW_022327642.1, on the reverse strand, counting down.
TAGTCTTTTGATTTTGGAAAAATCACTTAAATGTTTTGAGTTGTAGATTTCTAATTTCAAAAATAGAAATAAGTGAGCTTTCTTTCTCTTAATTCACAGGGTTATTAATAGCGCCATGAAACAATAAATGTGAGTCACTTTAAAAACTGAATATAAAATTATTTCTCTCTTTTTAGAAAGTAGATCCCTTTGCTGAAATTCAAGGAAAGAACAGCATTACGCTGATGTTCCTATTTCAGTCATCTCCACATTGCCACTCCATATACACTACAGTATCAGGCCTAGAACTGTGTTCAATCAACATATATTGACACCCATTAATACATTTGATTTTCAAAAGTAAAGAAGATCATTACTTTCCTGAATTTTGTGTCCCATGGAGGGGTAGACAGAAGCCAGGTGATCACCAGTTGATATTTATCTTTTCAATATAACAGGGAAAATAAGCATTTACATGTATTGTGAAAGTTATTTTATATTTTAGTTTTGCAGGTTTTAAAGTTTCTTGATCAATCTCTCCTTATAGACAATCACTTTATTTCTGGTTTCAGCATACTTTTTGGTATATGATCAGCTCAGAGTTAGGAAGCTACCCATGAATTCAGAAATTAATGACCTCAAGATTTAATTCAAATTGGGTTTCCTCTTCTTTTTTTTTTGAACAACAGTCACTGAATGAGAAGTTACACCATATTTTTCATTTATTTTCAGAATAGCATTTTCTCTATAACTCTCTCCAGATACTTTTTAAAAATTGCTTCAACACCCATAAATTCTATCTTGTTTTTTAAAGTCATGCTTGTTAGACCCTACATCACATTTTGTGGTCTACCAACTCTCTGCTGGCTGACCTGCTATCTGCAACAAGAGATACACAGAGTATGTCTAGAATTTAAATCAGATCAAAGAGAAAAATTAAAAATGAAGAAAAGTTTTATTTATATGACTAATTTATCAGAGAGATTGTTCCAATTCTTTTCCCTGAACAACTTTCATTGCTGACCTGGGATCTATTTCATCTCTAAGAATAAAGTTTTACAGAATCAGAAGAGAAGATTTTACTCATATAATTTACATAATGAAAACATTTCTCCAGATATTTAATCCTCATTTTGTTATTTCTGAATAAGGCATACTTTAATACTCAAATAACTCCATATAATTTGAGGCTCTCCAATCTTTTCTATGGTACCTGGCTTAGCATCAATGATATTAGACTAAGAAGACAGGTATCTGCCTTGTTTGATCTTGTACCATCTCATTCTCAGAACCTATCTACTGCAGTGGTAGGCACAAAGGATGGCTGAGATTGACAGGTGGGAAACAGAAGTAATTTCTGCACATGGTGACAGCACAAATCAAGTTTCTTTTGCAAGACATTTTTCCTTTGAAATACATGTTTTAGGATTAGAATCTACATATTTACACCTATGGCAATGTTTGTTCGAATATATAAGAGAAGAAGAGAGTGAAGGAGTTTATAGAAATGTGAAAAGATCTCTAAAGTTGTTTTCAGGAGCATGAAGGAACTGCTAGTCCTGAATATTCTCAGAGGTTTTCTCTAAGTAGAAGTTAACTCCATTTTTTAATATTCAGACTTGCACTTATTTCCAAGGTAAAATAAGGGAATTCTCAGCAGTCTTAGACTCAGTAACTCTTATCATCTCTTATCACTTGATTTCCCAAGAAAACTAGGTGATTTTGAACTCCCACATTAATGAATTAGCTTTTTCAGTCACTGAAGAATTAAGAAATGAGCAAAAGTCATTGCGAATGAATTTGTGGGAAAACGTGTAATGATTATCAAGGTCAGAAATTATTCCCAAGATCAAAGAGCAAAATATGCCATGAGAATTTGATTGTGGTTGAACTATTGTTGCAGCTGTGGCCATAATTCATACATTTTTAAGAATCAACCAATTGCAAGGCCAAGGTCAAGAGTCCACTGCTAATTTTAGGTTAATTATAATCCCTAATGAAAACAATTCCAGAATCCTGTGATTGCATAATGATTATTAATTTATGAATGGTTATACTTTTAAAACTCTTCAATAATTTTCAATTTGGGATAAAATAAGTAAGATATTTTAGTGATGATAGTACTTCTCATAACTCCATTTTAGGGAATAAAATCTTAGAGTACAGATATAAATTAAATGACAGCTTTTCTCAAAACTATGTACAAGATAAGATTCTATGTCTCACATAGTGTAATCCGAACATGAGCCATTTATAATAATTTCTATTAATCCTCTCTTCTCAGCTGTAATTACCTTTCTGTCTTGCTTCCTGTTGCTCCTACCTATTATAATTTGCCTTAACATATAACCTTATCTCTTTTAAGAAATTTGTTTTCTATAGTATGCTCCTGTCTCAATAAAAACATCTTCATTTTTTCTTGGTAGCCTGTTCAGAGAGGAATAAACATTTCCCATTAATTCTAATGTTTTTTCTTGTCAGAACTCATAATTCAAGTTGGTCATGGAAGCAGACAGTAATCATCAATATTTGCTTTCTCAGGAGTCATGTAGTCATCTCCATGTCTATTCTCTCACAATTTTCCGGACTAGTTGGTTAGGGCCATGATCTATCCCCATCATACACATAATCAAAAAATTCATAGAAGACAATAATTGCTGAAAATTCAGGTTGTTATCAGAAATGGATAACAGTCAGTTGTGTCCAATAATAGCTACTATTCAGAAGACAGATTGGCTGTAAACAAATCTCCAAACTTTTTGCAGAGTAGCTGCTTATATGGGCAATGCACTCCTTGCTTAAAAAGGAAAGATAAAAGGAACAGACTAGTTTTGAAAATCAGTAGGGCTTTTAAATAAAGCACACATCGTACATATAGTACAATAGTCTCTGGTTTTTAAAGCTCATAGGTTTAGACATAATTTGTACCACAAAAAGACAATGTTACATATTAGGAGAAAACAAAATTTTAGAATCTAATCACCCATTCAAATTCATATTAAGATAGTATTTTAAGTATTTAACCAGCTGAACAAGCTACTTGACTTCTCAGAAACTCATTTGGACTACGTTTTTCCTATCTGTAAAGCACAAATGTGACAGAGAAAATCATTCAAAAATATTTTAATTTCTTCTCTTTTTTTGTGTATCTCTTAAGGCAGAAAGTTGTTAGTCCTAATTGAAATAACGACACGCAGTAAGAGGATAACTAAAGAAGATAAAAACAGGTATGCTCTGCTGGAGAAAAATGAGGAAACCCTGGAGATCATAAAACCGGAGTGAGGAGAGAGAAGTAGCCAGAGAGGAAGTGAAAAAAAAAGGAAAACTGTAGGGTGTAGGGACTGATGTTGGCAGATCAAAGAAAGAAGCTGGAAGATAACATCTGATATATATATATATATATATAGAGAGAGAGAGAGAGAGAGAGATCTATCTATCTATCTCTATGTATATATATATATAGAGAGAGAGAGAAAGAGAGAGAGGTTATGTTGCTTGGATTTTTTTACTTTTATTTTATTTTTTTGAGGCAGGGTCTCGCTCTGCCACCCAGGCCAGACTGCAGTGGCGCAACCTCGGCTCACTGCAAACTCCACCTCCCAGGTTCACGCCATTCTCCTGCCTTATTCTCCCCAGTAGCTGGGACTACAGGCGCCCACCACCACGCCCGGCTAATTTTTTTGTATTTTTAGTAGAGATGGGGTTTCACCCTGTTAGCCAGGATGGTCTCGACCTCCTGACCTCGTGACCCACCTGCCTTGGCCCCCCAAAGTGCTGGGATTACAGGCGCGAGCCACCGTGCCCAGTCTGTTGCTTGGATTTTTAAAAAAAAAATCCATGAAACATGCAATGGAAAACACTTACCCTCCTTAATAAAACCTTAAAGAATGTATATAATACATGTCAATGCTGTATGAGTGCTGTGTGTAGACGTGCAAGTGTAGAAGTGTATGTTATCTTTTTCTGGATGCGAAATTACCAAAACTGACTTTCCTTAATAGTAAGGTGGGTCAAATGGTTCAGTTAATAAGAATAATCCTTACCCTTGCTGGACTTCTATCATAGAATTATTTATTACATAGCCTGACTCATAGCAAGTGAGCACTAAATAGTAGCTATTTGCTACATTGTAATGCAAGGAATTGTTAAAACAGACATCATTTTGGTATTCACCATCCCTTCCAAATCATGTGCTCAGGTTTCCAAGTTGCATCAGAGGCTATCAATAGACCATTGGAAAATGTAAGGTTGTCTCCTCAATTATTTAGAAATACAAGTATTCAGTTCGTTCCCTGAGGGATCAAGCACTGAGAGGACAAATCTCAGAATAAAAGAGAATCAAGTTGACATGAACTGTATAGAGCATGGATGAATGGTTAGGGCATTTCAATTACAGCTACTTTAGCATTCGGTCACATTCTTTATGCTGGAGATATGAGAGAAGTTGGGAGACTTATAAGGGGAATGTTATTATTTTACATGCAATTATGTAGGATCAATACAGTTGAAAACTTATACATTTGGAGAAGAATAAAATAAATCAATTTATTTTATAACTGATTCACACTAATAAGATGACATAAAAATGAGCCACATGAATAGTGTCAAGTGTGACTGTTTCTCCTAAACCCTCTTAAAAAACTTATTCTAAATTACTTAAAAATTGTTGACCACTTGGATATGCAATCAAATTATTCAATATTTGGTAAGCACACACTGCAATACATTTGAATTCAATCCAATATATTGATATTATCATCTGAAAATTGACACTGACATTGTCTTTAATTTTATTGCCTTTTAAACTGGAGGACAAAGTCCTGATGACCCAAAGTTTCAGGTTACATTTATAGCACCATTAATTTACCCACTTGTGTTAAGCAAATACTTGACCCATGTTACTGATATCAAAGTATTTAAAAATATTTAATAAAATAGGTCATAGAAACATTAAATCAATAAATGACTGTAAAATGGTTTATGTGGTTAATGTAAACATTCAGAACATTATAGTGATTTATCCTTCATCATAAAGAAGGATGCTGAATAGAAGATTCAATATGACATAGGTTATAAAATACTTTCAAATGAATTGCCCTGGGTGCCTATAAATTTATTATTAAACATACACATGTACATACAAGTTGATGATTAATGACATAATATGGTCCATTTCTCTTTGCTCGTGAGCCAAATAATTATCACACCATGCTTATGCAATCCATTGAGACCTAGAGTCTCCTCCTGCTCTCAGATTATCTGGTGCTTCCAGACATGCAGCTAAAGGCAGCTGGAAAATGAGTTGACCATGGTCTGTCTTAGCGGCAGCCAATGAAGGACCTTGTGTGCTTGGAACATGCTAGCCTCATGCATGAGCACAGAAAATCCTTCTCCAGACTTAGGATTTTGGAATTTGAACTTGTAGACTCTCTGGTCTTTCTTTCACAAGGTCCTACGGCAGCTACTTTTAGTGTGGGTCTTTGCATAGGTAGAGAAAGACCCACATTAAAGATGCAATCCATGCCCTGGTCTCTATGGAAAAAAAATTCCATCTCTTTCATTATCTTCATAGATATAGTCAATCAGAATACCTCTTTTTTTTTTTTTTTAAATAAAGCTTTCCCAGTGTTGTTTCTGATTATCAGTGATGTTTGGGAACAACTGATCTATTATATAGCAGTAGTAACTCAAAGGAGCTAGAGTTCTCTCTCTTCCATCTATTTAAGTTAAAATAAGGACAGAAATTGGGTGTCTAGGTTTAAAAACTTAATGGCAACCTGATGGGAACTTTCATGATTTCTGAATTTAATAATAGGGACCATTTTATGACTTTGTGTATTTTTCTATTTTTTCACTATATTTACAAAAGTGCTGGAGGGAAATCTGAAATAGAGCATGAGCTGGGGTGGGGAGAAGGATAAAGGAGAGATATTGTTCTATATTTTAATATCCTGAATTATTTTTAATAATATAATAAAATAATGTTCAATAAATTGAAAAGACATTTAAAAAGGAATACTCGGGTCAATTTGAAACTATCAAGTCAGTAAGTTAACATTACACTCTTATACAAAATATTTTTTAGTTATATAATAGGAACTAACAAATTTGGACATTGAAAGTACTTAAAATTGTTAACTTTTTTTTAGCGAGTGAATCCTATTCAAGGAAACGAGTCAAACATGTGAACACTTATTTTGATAAATTTGATCCATCATTTTGATTGACTTATCCATTACAGTGATTGGAAGTTGCCTTTGTAGACACAGCAATCCTTCTAGAAGGCAGCTTCCTTGGGTACAACTTCTCTTACAGCTGACCTGCTTAAGAAGTTTGGGAAATTTGAGCATCACTGCATATACAAATATTTATCTCAGATTTTGGCATCATTCAAATGTCTGAGGCTCTAATCAAGAAAAATTGTAATGTCACTCCTAAATTTTGACATGTTTTAAAAACATAGTCAAAGCTAGTGTATCAACAAGGTATGATGAAAAGCTGCTCTCTATGGGTCTTCTGAAACCAGCTGGATAATATTTAAGTAACTATATTGGGATATGAAACTTAAAGACATAAAATATACTGTAAATTTATAGATATATCAAGTTCTATATACCCATATCAAAAACAAGGAAATTCATGGAGATAGTCTGAAAGAGTTTTTAACAATTTTGTATCATAAGGTAAGCTTAAATAACATTTTACTTTTTGCATAACACTTGTTGTTGAACTGTGTTACAAGTATGTTTTATTTAATTTGATCCTCTAGCTATTTCATTTTCTAACTCCCATCCCAACAAGATCGGGAGGTCAAGGCGGGTGGATCACTGGAGAGCCCAGGAGCTCAAGACCAGCCTAGGTAACATGTTAAGACCCCGTCACCACAAAAGTATACAAAAATTAACCAGGCATGGTGGCTAATTTTGTTGAAGATAATTTTCTTCAAGAGTAAGCTAGCCCTTACCTTTCCTTATTTTAAGCCCTCTTCATCTGTGGCATGCCATGCATCATTGATTTGTCATGTTAAGATTTCAGAGTTAACTGGGATACCTAGTTATTCTAAATGCTATTTGAAATTAACAAAGGATACAAAGTAGCAGATATGTTGGATGAGTAAGTCTAGAGGACTAATGAATCACAAGAGAATAATATTGTATTAGGATTGGGATTTTTTGCTAAAAAAATGTACATTTTAGGTGCTTTTGTCACAAAAAAAATTGGTAACTAAGAGATTATAGATATGTTCATTTGCTAGACTATATTAATCATTTCACTACCTATATGTATATCAAAACATCATGTTGTAATGTATATATACAATAAATTTCTTTTTTAAAATACTTAATAGCTAAAGGTTGTTCCTGTGTCTCCACTAATGGGTTCCAGTTTGTGAAATGCTTGAATCACATCCTTGTCAATTCCAGGAGGGACGCCAGCAAGTGCCATGGAGAGCCTTGTTTTTCAATGTTCCTTCCATGGCTCTGATGCCTTGTGAGCACTGTTTCTTGGCAGGCTCAGAGTGAGCACCCTGCTTTTCTATCATGTGCATTGAAGACATTGATATCCTTGCTAGAAATCAGCAAACTGATCATAAGCCCCAAAGCTCTCTTCAGAGGTGACTTTGATTCCATGAGTTTGAAAGCTTTTGGCAATCAAATCCAGCTGGCTGCCAGAGATGTCTCTGAACTCCCAAGGCAGTATGCAAATCAACTGAAACAAACAGTAATACTAGGATTGAACTGCTCATGAGAAAGTATAAAGATGTATGCATATGCTATGTAATATCTATTTATCAATTGTCTATCTAGTTGACTTTTTGGTTATAATCAACCCTTCTTATTGTTGCTTTATTAGCAACAATATGGTTATATAGTCTACATGTGTTTATCTATAATAACATATATAATGGATATATATTACTTATAATTAATACATTATATATCTCAATTTATTGTGATTTACTTTATTGCATTTTGCAGATATTTTACAAATTACAGATTTGTAGCAGTCTTGCATTGAGCAGGACTAATGAGCACCATTTTCTTTTTGGTTAGTGTTCCCTTTATTATAAAGCACTGAAATAAGTTAAATAAACAGGTGAGAGCCTGGGCAATCCTCCAGCCTGTATATCCACAGCCCCTGGTAGCAATGGAGGTGAATATAGGGCCCTTCTCACTGAGCTCATGAAGTGTATAAAGACCCTGGTCCATACGGGCCCCCTGCCCCTGGGGTTTGGCTGGTCTTTACATTGCCTAAGTTAGTCTGTGTAGAGCCCCTGGCTAGCAGGGGAAGAAGAAGGTGGCTTTTGGTCCATCTGTATAAAACATGGGGAAGAAGAACCTAGTTCAGGGTGAGTCTACATCAAGAGCCCAGCTGCCAGCATTGCCCAGTGCTGGTGGCCCCAGGAGCTCAAAACAGAGAGTGGGCTATGAGCTGGGGGCCATCCCTCAGAGGCAGAGAGACCAGGTCCTCCTGCCCCACCGTGGCCTTGCAGCTTTTGGCGGCACTCGTAGTTGTCCCAGTGGCCTGTGGTATAGGAGCAGGTGGCACCACTTGTCCAACAGCATGTGCTCACTTCGTGACTCTGTGTGACACTGTAAATTTTACAATATTTCAAAGTTTTTCATTATTTTCATATGTTACTGTAATCTGTGATCAGTGACCTTTGATGTTACTATTGTAACTGTTTTCAGGTGTCAGGAATTGTGTCCCTATAAGATGGCAAACTTAATAAATGTGTATATTCTGACTGCTCTACCTATCAGCTATTTCCCTAACCCTCTCCCTCTCCTTTGGCCTCTCTGGTCCCTAAGATACAATGATATTGAAATTATTATTCAATGTCCTCAAGTGTTCTAATAAGGTGAAGAGTCACACATCTTTCACTTTAAACCAAGAGCTAGAAATGATTTCGCCTAGTGAGAGTAGCATGTGAAAAGCTGAAATAGGCCAAAAGCTAGGCCTCTTGCCCAAAACAGTCAAGTTATGGATACAAAGTTCCTGAAGAAAATTAAGAGTGCTATTCTGGTGAACTCATGAATGATAATAAAGTGAAACAGGCTTACTGCTGATATGGAGAAAGTTTTAGTGGTCTGCATAAGAGATCCAACCAGCCACAACATTTCTTTAAGACAAAGCCTAACCTAGAGCAAGGCCCTAACTCTCTTTAATTCTTTGAAGCCTGAGAGAGGTGAGGAAGCTGCAGAAGACAAATTTGAAGCTAGCAGAGGTTGGTTCATGAAGTTTATGGAAAGAAGCCATCTCCATGACATAAAAGTACAAGGTGAGGCAGTAAGTGCTAATATAGATGGAAGCTGCAACACGTTTACCCGATCTTGCTAAGTTAATTGATGAAGATAGCTACACTAAGCAACAGATTTTCTATGTAAATGAAACAACCTTCTATTAAAAACAAAGATGCCATCTAGGACTTTCACAGTTGGAGAGGAGAAGTCAATGTTTGGCAGCAAGTCTTCAAAGGACAGGCTGGCTTTCTTGTTAGGGGATAATGCAGCTGGTGACTTCATTCGAAGCCAATGCTCATTAACCATTCCGAAAATCCTAGGGCCTTTAACAATTGTGCTAAATCTAGTCTGCCTGTGCTCTAGAAATGAAACAGCAAAGTTTTGATGACAACATACGGGTTTATAGCATGGTTTACCGAATATTTTAAGCGCAATATTGAGACACGTTGCTCAGAAAAAAAAAGTTTCTTTTCTAAGTATTAGTGCTCATTGACAATGGTCCTAGTCACCCAAGAGCTCTGAGGGAAAAGTACAAGATCACTGCTGTTTTCATGCCTGCTAATATAACATGTATCCTGCATCCCATAGACGAAGGAGTAATTGTGACTTTCAAGACTATTTAAGAAAAACATTTTGTAAAGTTACAGCTGATATAGAGAGTGATTCTTCTGATGAATCTGGCAAAATCAACTGAAAACCTTCTGGAAGTATTCACCATTCTAAATGCCATTAAGCACATTCACGATTTGCAGGAAGTCAAATACTGATGTTAACAGGAATTTAAAAGAAGTTGATCTGGAAAAAATAAAAATTAAAAATTAAAAAAAATATTGTGAATCATCATCAGATCTGAAAAACATAATTAATTTAAAAGAAAGAAGTTTATTATATCCCTCATGGATGACTTTGAGGAGTTCAAGACTTCAGTGGAGAAAGTAACTATAGATGTACTATGAATAGCAAGATAACTAGAATTAGAAGTGGAGCCTAATGATATGACTGAATTGCTGCCATCCTATGATCGAAGGATGGCATCCTTCAGTGGAGGAGGACTTGGTTTTTATTGATGAGCAAAAGAGTAGCTTCTTGAGATGGAGTCTATTCCTGGTGAAGATACTGTGAATATGGTTGCAATGACAACAAAGGCTTTAGAATATTACATCAACTTTGCTGATAAAGCAATGCAGGGTATGAGAAGATTGACTCCAATTTTGAAAGATGTTCTACTCTTGGTAAAATACTATCAAACGTCATCACATGCTATTAGGGAAATCATTAGTGAAAAGAAGTGTCAATCAACATGAAAAATTTTATTGTTGTGTTATTTTAATAAATCGCCACAGCCACTGAACCTTCAGGAACACCACCGTGATCAGTCAGCAACCATCAACATCAAGGCAAGACTCCACCAGCAAAAAGATTAAGATTCACTGACAGTCCAGATGATTTTTAACATTTTTTAGCAATATGTGTATTTTTAAAATTTAGGTATATACACTGTTTTTGTAGACATAGTTCTACCGCACACTGAATAGACTATAATATAGTGTAAACATAGCTTTATATTATAGCACTGGGAAACCAAACAATTTGCATGACTTGCTTTATTCAGATATTCACTTTATTGTGGTTGTCTGGAACTGAACCACACACAGTATCTCTGAGGTATGCCTATTATTATCTGCTTCAAAAATGCTTTAAATGGAAGACTAGCTTAACTAGTGGCCACATTACCTGGTGATTTCTAGCAGGAGACTGAATGAAAGACCAAAATTAGTGGCTTACATTTCTTTTACTTATCTTGCAGCTGCCTACCCCCACAGCACACATACACATGCACATGAAAACAATCTAGCATTATGGACTACGCAAGGGTCTTCTGAGCATCATGGCCTATCTCCAGCTGGATGCCTTCATCCTGCTATGGATAGCATATTCATTTATAACCTATTCTCAGCCACAAATGACACAGGGTACAATTTTAGAATGTTGCCCCATTTGTCAAAATATCAATGTATTGCTGTTTGAAATGATAAGAACTAGAATTTTAAATAGTCTTGTTAAAATCCCAAACATTGGGAACACAACTGTTGTGAATAGCACTTTGTGAGCAGTGCATGACAGCATGGCAGTGGGAGGCAGACTTCTGGGATCTTCTTTCCATCAGGTATGTACTCTTAAGTATGTGACCTCCCCCTCTCTGTTTCAATTTTTTCCTTTGTAAAAATAAAAAGTTTGCAGTAAGTGATGTCACCTTCCAGCTCCAAACTAAACTTTCCAAGAAGCCAATGACACGTCCTCACCTAAATGTTGCCACAAAGCACCTGTTACATAAGGGTCTGTAAGATAGTCTACTTAGAGTTACTTTTTTTCAAAGAAACCAGAAATTGTAATGAAATGGTAGACAGCAAAATAATAATAAATGATTTATGACTAAAAGTGTCCAAATAAGCAGAATAAACTTACGTTCTGAAGCTATGTATGTCAGATGAGAAAAGCACACAGAATGTGTATATATTGTTATTTGTGAGAAGGAATAATGATGGAAGTAAGTCATGCTTTAACCATAGCAGAATGAGGACATCTAAAGGATACAGAACAGCCCATAATTCCCCAGAAGGTTACTATAATAGTAAGGTTTTATTGAGATTCATTCACTTTCCCTCTTATTTATTGAGACATGTATTTCAGCTATATTTGTATCAGTTACAACTCTTTAAAATCAAAGACTATACATAAAAAACAATTTTGCTGGAGTGATAGGATGACTTTCTAGAATACATTCTTCTTTAACCAGCACACTTTTCATTTAAAAATATTACTTACAAAATGTCAAAATTATTTCTTTTATCATTCCACTCGATGTGGTATGTGGAGTATTTTCTATAAACATTGAACAGTATTTTATAACAGACAGTACAAGAGACATCCTTAGATTTAAATAATTTTATTTGAGAGCAGATTCAGATTTATGGCAAAGTTGCAAAGATAACACAGAGAGCTCCTATGTACCTCTCACTCTGTTTTGCCTATTGCCAGCATCTTACATTACTACAGTATACAGGTTGTCACAATTAAGAAATTGACATTGATACATTGCTATCAACTGAAAGAACACACTTGGTGGGACTTAGTTAATTTTCCCTAATGCAATCATTTCTGTTCCAGGATCCCACTCAGGATACCACCTTTCATTTAGTTGTCATGCATCCTTAGGTTTCTCTATACCGGGGCAATTTCTCAGAGTTTGTTTGTTTGTTGAGATGGCCTTAAGAGCCTTGAGGAATACTGATTTGGTGCTTTTAGAATGTCCCTGAATTTGAGTTTGTCTTGTGGTTAGACTGACACTGGGTTAGGTTAGGAGGATGAACCAGGTTAGGTAAGGAGGGTTAGGTAGGTAAGGAGGTAAGTGTTATTAGTATTACATCATGCAATGGTATGAGCTATCAACATGACTTATCACTGAGGATGTTAACCTTGATCACATGGATAAGATAATGTTTTCCAAGCTTCTCCACTGTAAAAATCAGCCCCTCCTCCTTTTCAGACTCTACTCTTGGGATTCACCAAGCACAGCCTACATTCAAGGGGCAGAAGTGAAACTTCACCTCTTCGAGGTAGGAGTACCTACACAAATTATTTAAACAAATTATTTAAACTTGCTCTGTGTAGGAGATTTGTACAAAAAAAATTCCTAATATCCATTTTCTAAACTTTCATGAATGTTGTTAAATAAAACAGACTTTTTTCAAAATCGTTCAGTTGTCGATGACATAGTGTATCAGACACATCAGGGAGTTAGCAAAGTTTCTTGGCCTCACCACTCTTTGATGGATGGGATAACTATCAATTCTTCTTTAAACTGGTCACTTTCAAAAGGAGACAACTATTTATTCTGTGCCAGTCATTATTTAACCCAAATAATATCATGTAATTGATATTCAAGCTATTAGCTTTCATTATTATGGCTGGAAAACCATAAGGAAAAAACTGTGGAATCATTTATGTGTCAAGATGGAGGGCATCATGTACAGATATGGGCATGCAGAGGCATGGTTGATCTAATTATTCAACTAATATGACCAATAATACTTTGTCATAAAATCCATACATTACAGAGTTATGTATCTATTACATTAGTAATAATTTTATGTTAGTCCACATACATGTTATCATTATTAAGAGCAGTACCATCACTAACAAGAGCATGTAGAGCTCTGAGTCAGATGCAGCATATTTGCTCTATTTTCTTAATCATATCCATTATAAATAGGGCACATATGAAATTTTTTTAAATGGTAGAAATCCTTAGCCTAGTGCCAGATTAATACTATTAAAAACATTATGAGAAACTATGGCGATGACATCTCCAAAGGTTAAGATAATCTCAAAGGCCTCATGGACAAAATAAAATTTGAGCTGGCTTTCGAGGGTATTACAAGTTTGGCAAAAGGTGAGAATGTACACCATGTCTAAAGATCATAATGTAGACTTTTTTGGTTAGAAAAGTTTTCACATAACAGAGAGGTCAAAAAAATAATTGGAAAGTTGAGATGTGGGGTAGATTCTTGAAGTCCTTGAATTTAAGCTGAAAGAATTTGTAAATGAGTTGAGACTGAAGGTTTTGAAAGTGGGCAGTGATTTATTTAAATGGTGTATTGATATTAACCTTTGTTGATGTTAAAGAATGCTATTGACCAAAAATAAATAAATAAATAAACTACAGAGAAGTAAAAAGAAGAGAGTAAAATCATTTGTCAAATTTCTATCAGAGAACTACTGTAGTATGTGTGTTTACATATGCATTTATTCTTTTTAATATAATAAGACAATATGACCATATAGTAGCTTATCTTACATCTTCATTTTATATTTCTCTGTGAGCATTTGCCTCCTTCATGACTATTCATAGTTATTTTAGCGATATTTTATTTTAGATATAACTCAGATAACATGTATATCGTTTTTTAATTGGGTATTTTATTCCATTTGTTTATTTTCATAACTGATTTATTTCTTCTTGCTTTCTAATATATTTGTATTTTAATGGTTTTTTGGTATCATTTCCCAACTAACTTGTAGTAATCTGGCTTATCTTTTGTTTCTGTAGTGATTTGAAGGAATACATGATCTTTTTATTTCAGTTTGGCATTTTCATTTTGTTTTTGTTGTACTAACTTGATCCTAGTTTCCTCAAATTGTGTATGTCAAAACTGACTTGGTGGCATATAGATTTTTATTACAAAATACAAAATTTTAGACCCAGGGTATTATAACAAATTCATATTACCAGCAATTTTATTAGGATAGATAAAATAACTATTTATAACTATAGGCTTAACTGTTTTAAAATATGCAGTAAAAATAAACTATAGATTTAACTGATTTTAAAGTTCATTTTCTGTTCTTTAAATTAAAACTTGTTTATATGTGTATTTATTTGATTTATTTCTCTGTAGCTATATCACATGGTCACATGTATACATATTCAATATATTTAAAGAATGAAAACATGGATTTTATTTTTTAATTTAAAAGAAATTATGCATTTAAATCATAGAGAAAACTTTATGATATGATTACATTAGAATAATTATTGCATACATTTAGCTAGAATCACCATTTTTGCTTTTGATTTTTAATAATAAAATTTAAAAATAGGAGTTAGTCCTCCTCATCTCATACATCAGAGTTCTGTTCGACCTGCCCAATGATCAGCTCAGTGAAACTCAGTGGAGAATTTGAATCTGGAGGACTGAGAGATTATACAATAATCTTTAAAGCCACAAGACTAGATAAAATCACCTAGAGAATACATTTAGATTAAAGAGAGAAGAGGTCCAAGGTCACATAACTGTAGAACCACAGCATTTCTTGGAAAGAAAAGAGAAACAAGAAATTAAGCTAAAAAGCATGCAAACAAATCAAACAAAATGCAGGAAAGTGTGGTGGCATAGAAGACAAGTATATAGTCTTTTGTAAAGGAGTAATTAACTGTGTTGAATAAAAGTGAAATATGAAATAAGATGAAGCCTGAGAACTGACTGCTGGTATGAGCAGCATTGACGTTACTGGTGACCCAGAAAAGGGAACCTTCAAGAGGAGAGTGGGCTTCAAAGCCTGATTGTAAAAATATTAAGAAAGAAGGTAATAGGAACAGTAATATAAATAGAAACAGTTTTTCTATAAAGGGTGGCAGCTGGAGAGGAATATTTGAGGAGGTCTTTTCTAAGGAAGGTCTCTTCTAAGATGGGGAGTGTTACAGAAAGCTTTTATGCTGGTAAGAGCAGGAGAAATGTGGAATTAATGGCATGCTCAAGGACTTTAAATTCATGGAACAGATGGGATGTACTTTAAGTTGCTGGATTTCAATAGCTTTGGAGGCAGTTCATCTATTGAAAAAGTAATAGGGAAGTGCATGGGTAGAGGCAAGTTAGTAGATTTGGTGGTGGAAGAATGATAAACTTATAATTGGATTGCCTTTTTTAAAGGGATATAAAAATTAAGGTAATCAGCTGAGTGAATTAGGAGTGGGGAGGAGACATGATGTTAGAGGAGAGAAGGTATGAAGTAGTTGCTTCATAGTTTAGAAGCGTGAATTGACTAGAGAAATGCAGTAGGATTTCTGAGCAGTGTTGAACCATAAATCTGTGGTCATAAATTTAACATCCATTGGTAAAGCTGCTGGTTTTCTCCAACAGTGTTCAGCTGCTCACATATAGGCTGGCAGTAAGAGGAGAAATGGATTTAACCAAAGCTGAAACTTGACAGGTGAATTGTATATGGAAAAAAACAGGCATAGAACATGAGGGAGGACACCAGGAAATATTATAATGATGAATCGTGTAACCTGAGCAATGTAAAAGGGCAGTAAGTGAGGTTAAATGGGGTGAGAGTCAGTAAAAATAATAACAATAATAATAATAATGTAGTGTCAATGAATTGCAGGTACTTATGGGATTGAATAATGGTTGATATTATTCTATTATTACTTGAATAATGGTCAAATAAAGTGAGGTAGAAATATAATAAGAGACAGACAGTAAAATATAAAAAATAAAGTTTTGGACATGTTGCATTTGATGACTACCGTCGACCTAGTGTAGGGAAAACCTGAGTGAATGTACTCAGTAGGATAAAAGACAAGCTCCCTAGAAGAAATGGTCAAGAATCTAATAATAGTTGGAAGATATTCATGAGCTACCCAAGAATTATGAAACAGCATTGTGTTGTTTTTAATAAATGATGTATTTGGAAGCAATGACAATGTTCGATATCTACTTCAAGAAGGATGGTGGTTAATAATGAGAAATCACATACTCTGAATAATCTGTTTAAGGAGTGGGAGAAATGGGCTTCTATAGAAGCTGAAGTAATTGAGCCTGTATTGCATGGTGGATTTAGTCCTCATCTTCCTTTTTATTCTACATTTTTGTGTGTACCTAATAGGTACATATATTTATGAGTTACATGAGATATTTTGATACAGGCATGCAATACATCATGAAGAATGGGGTATCCATCCCCTCAAGCATTTATACTTTGTGTTATAAGAATACAGTATACTCTTAGTTATTTAAAAATGTACAATTAAGCTATTATTGACAATAGTCACTCTGTTGTGCTACAAATAGTACATCTTATTAATTCTTTCTCTCTTTTATTTTTTTGAGACAAGGTCTTGCTCTGTTGCTTGGGCTGGTGGAATGCAGTGGCATGATCATGGCTCACTGCAGCCTTGACCCCCTGGGGTCAAGCAATTCTCTCACCTTACACTCCTGAGTAACTGTAACAACAGGAGTGTGCCTGGTTAAGTTTTTAATTTTTTTAGAGACAGAGTTTCATCCTGTGGCCCAGTGAGGTCTCAAGCTCCTGGGCTCAAGTGATCCTCCCACCTCAACCTCCCATAATACAGGAATTACATTCACGAGACACCATGCCTGACCCGATCATTTCTAGGGGGAACATGGATAGCCTCCTTTTTGAGGCTAGTCTCTGGAAGTTTAGGGTGGTGAATATGGTTGTGAGTCATACTAGAGCATAGGAGTATACTCCACATGTGCTACTGTGGACTTTGTTTAGTTCAAGGAGACAGATGGTTAAAGTGAGTTTCAACTTCAGTTAACAACTGAGCGCTTATGCACAAGAAAATGACTGTATTCATTAAAACTGACTATGAAATAATCCCGATGGCAGAGTGTGTCTTCTCATACTCAGGGGTCAACAGTCTGTTTATTTAGGAAAGGCACTTTTGCTGCTAGCTTGATTTGCTCTTTGGGATTTTACTGACATAGTTGAAATTTAGCCAAGGTAATATGACATTTCAAACTTAACTGGAAGAAATGCAGCTGGAATGCTGCCATGAAAACCTTTCTAGAAGAAGAGAATAGGGTGAAGGTGAAATGGCCCAAGCACATCTGAAATCCTGGCATCTTTTACATTCCAATATTTCAGAATGCTCAGTTTTATTGCTGAATAAGCTCCTAGAAAAACACCTTTCTCATTTAAGCACAAACTTAGATTCTATCTAATCTCAAACCTTAATACAACTGAGATTGTGGAAACCTCAAGAGGGGTAGACAAGAAAGGAGACAAAAAGCATGCCCTCGGCTTATTTTCCAAATAGGTCAGGATGCTCCCAGAGAACCATTTACTCTCCCATTTGCTCTGTTCTACCTTCACCAGAGTTCCTGGTTGTAGTGAAAGCTACCAAGAGCCAAGGAAGAAGAACACTAAGCAGAGAATTTTCCAAATATTTTTTAAGAGACATCAATTCATAAGATATACTTTTCCAGCTTTTAATCATGTATTAGTTGCTAGTAGAAAAAGTAATTGTAGGAAACAATTAGCTATATAGGTTTATAAACATGATTGTCAATTTGGAGGTCTAAAAAATCCTATAGCTTTATTTTCTTATATAAAGCATAGGTCGGCACATTGAAGTTAAGAGACAGAGAGATTGAGAAAGTGGTAAATGGAACAGGTGTTATCATTATGCATTACTAGGAAAGAGCTAATTCCAAAATGGGAAAGAAAAATTTTGTTATACTGTAGCCACAGTTACATCGAAGGATGTAATCATTGCAGCAAAATGTGTATCATCTTTGTGTTTCATTTATTTGCTTTGTGTTATTTCTACTGGGTTAGCTAATTTCTGCCCCATGTTCTAAAAGTTGCTGGCTACTCTGAGTATATTAAGAACAGAGTCCTGAAAAAAAAGATACTGACTCCTATCTCAATTTAGTTTACTTCTAAATGACACATAATACCTTACATGACCATAAATTAATATTTTATGCAAATTGTACCTTTAGGTGGATTGATTTAATAACTCCAAACTAGAAGAATCTATTGCTAAGCAATCTTATAAAATGTGTTAATTTGTTTTTTTAAAAATAACGAATCACTTTAAAAAACTCTTCTATATACATAACAAGTTCTTTTCCTTTCCATTCTAACTGCTCAATCATTCTCCACAGCCAAGAAAATTTTACAATTTAATTTTATATTACAATTGAGAGTCTCAATTCTATAACTGCTGTCGTTTTTAAAGAAGCTTTCCTGATCCAATTTAAAAAGTAGTGTTTGTATAAACTACTGTGAAAATCATTCTTTCTTCCCTCTGGGCCTGTGAGTATTGGAACAATGTTTGTCTTTGTAGCAGAGAAGTAATAAAATCACAGAAAAAAGTAACCATATATGAATTGTTGTAATCGCTTATTGTATAGTACAATAACAAAAATCATGACTACATTTTAAAATGTATTTATTTTTTCAGTTTCCACAATTAGGTCACAGCAAGTCTTTGTGATCAAAACAGATGGATAAATAGCCCTGCTCTACAAATCTCTTTGTTCCTAGGGATATGTGACTTAGCCTATTTTGCAAAGATATGTATACATTCATCCATTTATTCATTTCATACACATGTCCTTATACTTCCCTATATGTAGGGAAATAGAATTGAAAAGGAATTTGGGAAGAATGAGGAGGCAGTGAAGAAAGACATTATACTTGCATTTTTGCTTTCTTTAAAATGTACATGAATTTATTTGTTTTGTAATGGCAATTAAAAAGGTATAGTTATTTTAGAAAAGCTGAAAAAATACACAAATATACAAAGAGGTAATAGAAACTATCCACAGTCTCATAATTATGAACGAGCAGCAGGATCTGATCACTTGGGCATTTAGGAAAAACAAAATCTTCCCTGAGTTCTTTCTGCCTGCACTACCTACCAATGATGTGTTAAATTCACATTTCACTTGCTGGGAAGCTTCCTCATGCCCAGGTCCACACAAAGGGCTAATGTATACTTAGCAACCTCACTAGAGATGTAGTGTACCTAAAGTCAGGAGTCCTCAGGTATCTGGCAGTTTTAAGCATGCCCTTGAGCTGAGTACAACCAACATGCAAGAAGTTATAAACATATAACCCTGGAAATGTTTTATTGATTTCCAGGAATGAGGCCCCTAATGACCACTATACTTAGCTTGCCACATGTTTTATAGATATTTTTATTGAAGTTGATTTAATTTCCCCCAGTTCACGTGTTCTTGCTAATTGAATCATTTCCCTCAGTTCCCAGAACATCATAAAATAGAAAATTTATTATATATTGTGTAACGATATACGTTAGGGTAAATATATTGATGTGACTCCTCAGCCAGTACATTGTGCAGATCTGATAAAATGCCATCATAATTACTCAATGAATCTGATGCACTTCAATATATTATCATGAGCTCTATTGGTTATGAAAGTTAAAATGATCCATTGTTGTGATTATTGAATTAATGTCAAATATTTTATGTCCTTTCAGTTACAAGAAAGTTGTATTACCTTCTTATCAAAATTGATTCCAGATAGTTACTTAGTTCAGCTTATTTTCCTTCTGTCAATTAATGACATGTCAATAGAAATAGAAAGATTGAAAAAAATCACAGTTTTCTATATTGAAAAATAAAACTGTGTCCAGTGTGAATATCATAGCATTTAAAAATTATGTAAAACAATTATATATGTAGATAAACATTTTTCCACATTGAATAATTATCAAAACTTGGTATTTAATAATGAAATTAAAACATTCCTCCCTGCAAGTCTTCATTTCTTAGTTGTTTTTATTGTTTATTGGCAACATAATATGTTAAAAAATAAATCAACAGAATATCCGTTTCTTTTTGTGAAGTTTCTCAAAATAATTCCATCTGTTTCCTTTGGGGTGCATGGGATACTGATCATTATATTTGGAGTCTTTTGTTGGATATAATCAGAACAAAAGAAGATCATAAGAAATTTCCTTAAGTAGGTCATTATAAGGTAAAGCTTATATCCTTACTTTTTTCCTTACTTTTTAAATTAACCTCATGTGTAATTTTTCTTCTGTATATTAGGAGTCAAATTTAGGAGAGTTTAATGGAATTATTTTTCTCCAAAGCCACATGAATTTCCTAGTTGAGATTCATCTGAAACCCTTTGATTTAAGATCCATTTCTCCTTCTACACTCTGCTGTTTTTCTAAAATGCAAAATCAATATAGATAGTTGAATTCTGAATCAAATCAGACTCAGAAAGTGATGTCTGGTGAAATGTACACGAAAATTCACAAAAGAGAGTATATAGTTCACAGTCATATATCAGCATGCTGAAGAACCTGACCTGGGGAGAGTGCATTGGGTCAAGACAAAAGGCAGTGACTTGTGTTAGCCTGTAGCAAAAGCTTTGGCGATTGTGGAAAATCTCATGCTTGTAGGGGGCGATTATCACTTGTTAAGAGGGAAGGAAAGATAGAGAGCAGCAACCAGACATGCTTGGCCAGAATCCACAGTACTGGAACAATACAATAAACACCATTAGGTTACAATGAGGTTACTAACATAAGGAAATCGAAAACATTTCTAAAGGAGAATTTGGACAGGGTTGTGTACCTAAAAACAAACATAAGGAGTCTCAATTTGACTTCACTGAGGTGGTGTGGGTCAAGTGGGCATTTATTATAGGTTTACATCTTCCATTCATTCATTTAGTAAATGATTACTGAATGGATAAATGGCTTTACACTAGGCACATTGTGTTCACTTGCCTTAGTGAGCAAAAGCTCATATAAAGTTATTGTTGGAGAATTACATGAAGGATAGAGAGATTTGTGAGTCAGTTCAAATCTTGCAAAGGCATGAATTCACCAAGTCTGTGGCCACCTGGGGAAAAGGCTGGGATTTCCTGTCAGCTACTTAATTGTGCCCTCAGAATTGTAAGCAGGAATTTTGAATTTATTTCACTTACACTAGCTTCTATTATGCTGATTTAAAACTTTACACTCATAGCATTCTGAATTCAAGTAGGTTTTCTGAAATAAATTAAGAGCATTCCCAGAAAATAAGGTAAGAATTCAAAACTATTTATAACTAGGGAGGCTCAAAGCGGGTAAGTTGCATGCCCTGGTATACTTCATGACTTAGGCTCAGAATCTAAACATCTCAATTTCCATTGTCAGCTTCAAACATTAAAGCCTCTTCCCCAAATAATAGTTTATAATTATAATATCTAAGAATGTTCAAGTGACTGGCAACTTGAATTTGAACACAATAGCAAAGAAACATTTGGGGAAAGAGTTAGTAGGCATCACAGAGTCTGGGAATTTATTTTATTTTATCTAAAATGATAGGAACACTGGCAAGAACCAACATGAAGTAGAAGTTACAGGTTAAAATATAGTTCAAGATAAATCATAATAATAACTCTCTAATTCAGAATGACTACAGATGCAAAGTCTGAATTGGGAATACATAGAGATCTGTAAGTGTTAAAAGGAAATATAAGTTCCACGTAAAACAAGAGTGTGACGTCCTCAGAGACAGACGTGGTGTAAAATATCTTTCCTATCCCGACGTTGAACACATTTCCATGAAAGTGGATTTTATTAATTTTCCTTTGAGATGTTTGGTATCCTAAGTTAGCTAACCCAAACAATTTGTTGGCAAGAAAGTAATTCTTGTGAGTATTTTAAGCTTCACAGAATGTGCATTAGGATATTGACTAATCTAAGTGTTAGAATAATTAAAAGCTAACTTAAAATTGCCAATGAGTGAATAAAGTATATCCTGAGATGAAATATCAATGACTTTTACTATATTTGTTCATATACTTAGTACTTTTCAACATTCAGCAATTATCTTTCTGTCATTATTGTGAATTAACAAGACTCTAAGGTAAAAGCACAATAGTTACAATGGTAATTATGGAAAATGAAATTACATTTTAAACAAATGATGGCTATAGTTATATTAATACTGTGTGAAGACCAAATGTCAAAGAAAAGCCTTTAAAAATATATTTTAAAAGTTAGCATGGAATTGAAACAAAAACTTTTAAAAGCAAAATAATAGCTATACATTTTAATTTGCTATCAGACTCTACTCCTATATTTTATTTTGCAATCAGACTCTACTCCTATCTTTAGCTCCTTACTTTATTATTCTTAGTACATTTCTTTAGTTGTTCTTTTCAATTTTGGCTTTTTTTTTTTTGACGGAGTCTTGCTTTGTCGCCCAGTCTGGAGTGCAGTGGTGTGATCTCAGCTCAGTGCAGCCTCCGCCTCCCGGGTTCCAGCGATTCTCCTGCCTCAGCCTGCTGAGTAGCTGAGATTACAGGCACATACCACCACGCCCAGCTAATTTTTGTATATTAGTAGAGATGGGGTTTCACCATGTTGCCCAGTCTGGTCTCCGGCTCCTGACCTCAGGTTATCTGCCCACCTTGGCCTCCCAAAATGCTGGGATTACAGGTCTGAGCCACTGTGTCCAGCCTAATTTTAGCCTTTTTAGACATTGCTGACTCTCTAATTTTTATATTTGAAAAAATACTGATTTTTAATATTTTTTTCTTGAACTTTCTATACTTTTTTACATTTTACTCCATATATATTTTGCTGAATATATAAATAAATTTAAAAATATATATACACACATATATAACAAATTGTTAAGGCAGGCGTGGTGATCCCAGCCTGTAATCCCAGCACTTCGGGAGGCTGAGGTGGGTGGATCACTTGAGGTCAGGAGTTCAAGACCAGCCTGACCAATATGGTGAAACACTGTCTCTACTAAAAATACAAAAATTAGCCAGGCGTGGTGGTGCATGCCTGTAATCCCAACTACTCGGGAGAATTGCATGAACCCAGGAGATGGAGGCAGGAGAATTGCATGAACCCAGGAGATGGAGGTTGCAGTGAGCCAAGATCACGCCACTGCACTCCAACCTGGGTGACAAAGCAAGATTCCATCTCAGAAAAACAAACAAACAAACAAACAAAAAACAAATAGTTATTCTTGACAGGCCAAACACATACATTCACACACACACACACACACAGACACACGTGTGTGTGGGTATATATACATATATACATATATACACACACACACATAAATATATAAATCTGTGTATAAATATACATGGGATGGGCTCGGTTTAAAAACAGATGGTAACCTTCTACAAACATTTAATTGCTTACCTTTAATAAATTATGAAACATCATTGGTGAGTCAGTGTATAAAGATCATGCACTGGTCACTTCTGAGATATAAAATTTGAAGCCAGGTTGATGCCATTTAATTTTATGGTCTAGTTCCATTGTTCATAATGGAACTAGACATAGCATAATATTTGGGTTCCAGTTTGAATTACCATAAATTTTTAAAATAATTATTTCACTGAACACCACAATTAATTGTATGCACACAGTAAGTCAAAAAATCTGTAAGAGAAAAAGAAAAGGTGTAGAACTTTCACAGAATGCTGTAGGGCTGATGGTGGGGTCAACAGGCATTTACAGAACAGATTATAATAATATATTTAAAACCATGATTGATAGAGTAATTTCACTTTGCTTTCTCTGAGAGTCAAAGAAGAAATTATGGAGAACTACCATTTTGGCTGAATCTTATTCAGAGGTTTAGACATGAGAGAGATCATCATTCCTGTGGACTCTTCAAATAATTTAGCATGACTGTAACTCTGCGTGTATGGGGAGTGTGAAGAGAATGAGCCTGGGAACCAAGCAGTGCTCAAATCATGGAGAATCCAGTGTAAGTACAGTGACTGTATAGCCCAGTTTGCCCAGGACAGTTAGGCAGTTTAGAAGTTGATGCTGAGATCTCGAAGATGGCCGAATAGGAACAGCTCCAGTCTCCATCTCCCAGCACGAGCGACACAGAAGACCAGTGATTTCTGCATTTTCAACTGAGGTACTGGGGTCATCTCACTCCGGAGTGCCGGACAATCAGTGCTGGTCAGCTGCTGCAGCCCGACCAGCGAGAGCTGAAGCAGGGCGAGGCATCGCCTCACCTGGGAAGTGCAAGGGGGAAGGGAGTCCCTTTTCCTAGCCAGGGGAACTGAGACACACAACACCTGGAAAATCGGGTTACTCCCACCCCAATACTGCGCGGTAAGCACACCGGCACACCAGGAGAATATACCCCACACCTGGCTGGGAGGGTCCCATGCCCACGGAGCCTCCCTCCTTGCTAACACAGCAGTCTGCGGCAATCTAACCGCAAGGCAGCAGCGAGGCTGGGGGAGGGGCGCCCGCCATCGCTGAGGCTTAAGTAGGTAAACAAAGCCCCTGGGAAGCTCGAACTGGGTGGAGCTCACAGCAGCTCAAGGAAACCTGCCTGTCTCTGTAGACTCCGCCTCTGGGGACAGGGCACAACTAAAAAATAACAGGGGAAGCAGCAGAGGCCAGTGCAGATGCAAACAACTCTGTCTGACAGCTTTGAAGGGAGCAGTGGATCTCCCAACATGGAGGTTGAGATCTGAGAAGGGGCAGGCTGCCTGCTCAAGTGGGTCCCTGACCCCTGAGTAGCCTAACTGGGAGACATCCCCCACTAGGGGCAGTCTGACTCCCCACACCTCACAGGGTGGAGTACACCCCTGAGAGGAAGCTTCCAAAGCAAGAATCAGACAGGTGCACTCGCTATTCAGCAATATTCTATCTTTTGCAACCTCTGCTGCTGATACCCAGACAAACAGGGTCTGGAGTGGACCTCAAGCAATCTCCAACAGACCTATAGCTGAGGGTCCTGACGGTCAGAAGGAAAACTATCAAACAGGAAGGACACCTATACCAAAACCCCATCAGTACGTCACCACCATCAAAGACCAGAGACAGATAAAACCACAAAGATGGGGAAAAAGCAGGGCAGAAAAGCTGGAAATTCAAAAAATAAGAGCTCATCTCCCCCTGCAAAGGAGCACAGCCCATCGCCAGCAACGGATGAAAGTTGGTCAGAGAATGACTTTGACAAGATGAGAGAAGAAGGCTTCAGTCCATCAAACCTCTCAGAGCTAAAGGAGGAATTACGTACCCAGTGCAAAGAAACTAAAAATCTTGAAAAAAGAGTGGAAGAATTGACAGCTAGACTAATTAATGCAGAGAAGGTCATAAACGAAATGACAGAGACGAAAACCATGACACGAGAAATACGTGACAAATGCACAAGCTTCAGCAACTGACTTGATCAACTGGAAGAAAGAGTATCAGCGATTGAGGATCAAATGAATGAAATGAAGTGAGAAGAGAAACCAAAAGAAAAAAGAAGAAAAAGAAATGAACAAAGCCTGCAAGAAGTATGGGATTATGTAAAAAGACCAAATCTACGTCTGATTGGGGTGCCTGAAAGTGAGGGGGAAAATGGAACCAAATTGGAAAACACTCTTCAGGATATCATCCAGGAGAACTTCCCCAACTTAGCAGGGCAGGCCAACATTCAAATTCAGGAAATACAGAGAACGCCACAAAGATACTCCTCCAGAAGAGCAACTCCAAGACACATAATTGCCAGATTCACCAAAGCTGAAATGAAGGAAAAAATCTTAAGGGCAGCCAGAGAGAAAGGTCGGGTTACCCACAAAGGGAAGCCCATCAGACTGACAGCAGATCTCTCGGCAGAAACTCTACAAGCCAGAAGAGAGTGGGGGCCAATATTCAATGTTCTTAAAGAAAAGAATTTTAAACCCAGAATTTCATATCCAGCCAAACTAAGTTTCATAAGTGAAGGAGAAATAAAATTCTTTACAGATAAGCAAATGCTTAGAGATTTTGTCACCACCAGGCCTGCCTTACAAGAGACCCTGAAGGAAGCCCTAAACATGGAAAGGAACAACCGGTACCAGCCATTGCAAAAACATGCCAAAATGTAAAGACCATCGAGGCTAGGAAGAAACTGCATCAACTAATGAGCAAAATAACCAGTTAATATCATAATGGCAGGATCAAGTTCACACATAACAATATTAACCTTAAATGTAAATGGACTAAATGCTCCAATTAAAAGACACAGACTGGCAAACTGGATAAAGAGTCAAGACCCATCAGTCTGCTGTATTCAGGAGACCCATCTCACATGCAGAGACGTACATAGGCTCAAAATAAAGGAATGGAGGAAGATCTACCAAGCAAATGGAGAACAAAAAAAAGCAGGGGTTGCAATCCTAGTCTCTGATAAAACAGACTTTAAACCATCAAAGATCAAAGGAGACAAAGAAGGCCATTACATAATGGTAAAGGGATCAATTCAACAGGAAGAGCTAACTATCCTAAATATATATGCACCCAATACAGGAGCACCCAGATTCATAAAGCAAGTCCTTAGAGACTTACAAAGAGACTTAGACTCCCATACAATAATAATGGGAGACTTCAACACTCCACTGTCAACATTAGACAGATCAACGAGACAGAAAGTTAACAAGGATATCCAGGAATTGAACTCATCTCTGCACCAAGCGGACCTAATAGACATCTATAGAACTCTCCACCCCAAGTCAACAGAATATACATTCTTCTCAGCACCACATCACACTTATTCCAAAATTGACCACATAATTGGAAGTAAAGCACTCCTCAGCAAATGTAAAAGAACAGAAATTATAACAAACTGTCTCTCAGACCACAGTGCAATCAAACTAGAACTCAGGACTAAGAAACTCAATCAAAACCGCTCAACTACATGGAAACTGAACAACCTGCTCCTGAATGACTACTGGGCACATAACGAAATGAAAGCAGAAATAAAGATGTTCTTTGAAACCAATGAGAACAAAGATACAACATACCAGAATCTCTGGGACACATTTAAAGCAGTGTGTAGAGGGAAATTTATAGCACTAAGTGCCCACAAGAGAAAGCAGGAAAGATCTAAAATTGACACTCTAACATCACAATTAAGCGAACTAGAGAGGCAAGAGCAAACACATTCAAAAGCTAGCAGAAGGCAAGAAATAACTAAGATCAGAGCAGAACTGAAGGAGATAGAGACACAAAAAA